>NW_028321893.1:6418106-6721136 GCF_036245765.1 Copidosoma floridanum
TGTACGCAAATACTTCTGCGTTTAGTGCCAAGTCCCACATGTTTCGAATCACATATCAGAGCTCGGACTTCCATTTAAATTGTTTTGTTCAGCCTTTCTGATGTACCATTATGTTCAGAGGTATCCGGACAACTCAGTTGGAGCAACTTTTTGTACGGAGCCTTCTGTGTACTCAGTACCCTGATCAGACCTTAGATAAGATACTTTAGCTTCAAACCCAAGAAGATTTCTACAGCCTTTTACAAAATTATCTAAACATTCACCCGTATCACTTTTGTTTTTCATCGGGTAAGCGATTGCAAACTTGGAATAATCATCAATAAATACCGAAATAAATCTGTATCTTTTTGGGTAAGAGGGTGGACTAATAATTCCCATTGTATCTGAAAAAATTATTTGCAGGGGTTGGGATGCTCGTTCGCGTACCGAAGGGAAAGGCAGTTTTTGGGATTTTGTTCTTAAACACACATTACAAGTCTTAATTATATCATTAAATCCGGCTTCTTTCAGACTTTTTACTTCCGGATAGTTTTTCTGCAGTTCCCTTCGATACCCCAACGAAGCATGGCCCAGTCTGACATGTCACAGCATTGCCCGTTGTTATCTTTAAATTTTTTATAATTTTCGCTAAACGGACTTTTAATGTCTTTTGTTTTTTCGGTCAGGACTTTTCCAACTTCCTGAAATTTTCTGTCATTTATTAAAAGTATATTTTTGAAACTGTCATTATTTAACTTACCAACCAAGCTCTTGAATTTTCCGACTTATTATTTAATTTTATATCTGCTGTTGAATTTTCAGGAACAGTGTGTGCTTTTGACTCAGCCGTCAAGACTTTCATTCTTTTGTTGTCCGACTTAACAAATTCAACCATCCAATAGGATTTTTCATATATTCCTGATATCATACATTTTCAGTATTAGGATCGAAAATACTAATCTCCTTGTCATTTAAATAGATCGACAAGTTTATGTCAGCGAATTTCCGTAGTGACAATAAATTCGTGATCAAGTCGCGAGCACACACCACTCCCTTCAACTCAACGTCATTATTGCAATTTTTAAGCAGCAAATTTCCCACTTCCTCCGTTTTCAAGTCTAAGGATGAGTCCGAGTTGGCACATATTATTTTACCAATTTTGTTTCTGTCAATATTTGTAAAAAATTTTTCTGACTTAGCAAAGTCATCAGTCGCTCCCAAATCAGCAACAAATTTAATCTCATTTTCTCCATCCGGTTCTGAATTATTTAACCAACCTACAGAGTTTGAACACAGAGAATTAAGGGGCTCGATCAACGTCAGGGACTCACCTTTATTTGACCCTGAAGCATTTTGTTTTTCCTTCGTCTCCCGGCCCTGGTCAGAAACTTTCTGCCTTTTGGAATCTTTTTCGTCCCTGACGTTGCTAGAGTCCCTTTTCTGCCCAAAGTTTCGGGAATTAGAGCGGCCTCGGCCACTGCCACGGCCACCGCCGCGGCCACCTCGATTCCCTCGACTTCCACGGCCCTGCCTTTTGAAATCCCATGAATCAGACTTATTTTGCTCACCACATCTCGGGCTGCATCTCTTCTGAGCTGGGATGTCATGCACGAACGTGCCACACGTCTAGCACTTCCTGAGTCCGGTACCTGCCTTCGGACACTTGTCAGCCATATGGTCCCATTCATCACAGTTGAAGCAGCGGAGGCGGTCCCGGGGCCAAGATGCAGTCAAAGCTGCCCTCGTGGGGCAACCTCCAGTGGCTTCTGCCAGGCCTTCTGACTCAACCTTTAACATGTACGATATGAGGTTTTCATATGTCATATCCTTTCCATCTCTGCTTTGCGTTTTAAGCGTGAAGTCTGTCACCTGCACAATAGATACCACTTCGACTACAGTGGTATAAGAGGCATCTCGCTTTTCTCCTTCAGAAAAGGGATCAGACGTACTGATAATCTCATAATTTCTGATTAGTTTCTCAAATTTTTCTATGAATTTGGCAAGCGTTTCTTTCCCTTTGTAAAATTTAATTTCATGCAACTTTTTACAAATCGCGGCCGTTGTAAGGGGCGTCTCCCCCTTCTTAAGTTCTTTCAGACTTTCCAATATCGCAACCGGATCCTGCAGACGAAAAGTTCTTAAATGATATTTTTCCGTTACTCTACTTAATAAAATATCTCTGACTTTTAGTTTATCTTCTTTGATTAGGTCTTCGTTAATAAATTCCGTATTTTAAATCGAAGGATCAATGACATATAGTAATCCTTTAGACCGGAGTTCAGACTTAAATTTATCGAGGAGACTTTGAACTTCATATCCTTGGGCAGACGATAATTGTATATGTGTTGAGTATCACGGCCGAATTTATGTATTTGATTTATGGTTGTCACGAGAAGTTCCGCGCTGCCTTTAGATACATTTTCACTTTTTGTATCATTCAAGAACGTTTTCAATTTGTCTTCTAGACTCACCCATGTTCTGTCGTTGCGAGGAGTTGATGACTGCAGTGGTGCCCCGGTTGACGATTGGGCCTCAGATGACTCAACCCTATTCACCCGTTCACCCAACTGGGACAACCTTTGGTCAAAATTGCGCAGGACCAGAATTATCTCCTCCCTTGTTCTCTTAACCTTCTGCCTTTCTTCTTCTGCCTTCCTTGCCCATTCTTTCTCTGCCTTCCTTGCCTCTTCGTTTGCTTTCTCCTGCCTTTCGATTACCTGACTAATCGTGGCCATCATCGAGTCGAACCTAGCCAGCATGATGTTTTCAGAAAAATTTTTATTTTTCTGTTTATCTGCCAGATGCAACTTCGTTTTGCTAACATTTATTCGTTTATATTTGTTTTCAACGGTTTGCACTTTCTTTACTTTGAGTTGGGTATTTTTCGGTGTGCGCGACGGGGAAGAGGGGGCTGCTTCGTGTGCAGACTCATTTCCGCCTAATTTCTGCCAAAGATTTTCACTGTCTACATTTATCTCATCAAATTTTCGGACCTCTGAAGTCTTGGACTTTTTCTCATCTGACATTTTAAACACATCGATCAACTTTTCAAGTAACCCAGGCTTATCACGAGCAGGTTCCTCGCTTTCCCCGTCTTTCCTGAATAGATTTTCTGGCAACGTCACTTTGCCTCCCTTTTTACAAAGAAATTTAACGATGTATCTGTAATCGTCACCGATCAGGTAATCTAAAAAAAGAGACGGACATTGTTTTCGGTAGTCAACCAGAAATCGACTAAATGCAAGCCGAATCTAGTCAACGTGGCCCGAAGCGTGTTCTCGTGCTCGAACACAAATCATGATTGCACGCTGGGCACTCACACAGCCGCGTGCGACCGAACACAAGTCTAACGTGACTGTGCGAGTCACACGGAAAATAACTTTGTCTACACACCTTTGGCGGAAATATCCCTTTGCCCGACACATGCCATTATTCCCTTTTTATCCACCAACAAGATGGCAGCTTGTTGTCGCCCCTCTGACTTGACTTGGGATGAAATTCCCCGACATATTCTCGACAGAGCATCGATAGTTTGCTCGTTTAAAAGAAAATGTAAGCTTTTAAAATATCAGCCTTTTCTGAGTAAATCTGAAAACTGCCTTGAATATTTATTGCCTAGAGTTCAATTTATTAAAAGCACCGGGAAAGGACATATATGATTTTCTGCCGACACACGTTCAAACTTTCCCAGTTCAGACATTCAAATTGTAACGCGCACGCAGCAGTCGAGGCGACAAAAACAAGAGACGTGAGAAAACATGAAAACAAAACATAAACGGCCTCGTAATATATTTTCAGTCGAAAAGCCTCGCGTCAACACGAGAGAGAGAGAGAGACCGAACTCTCTCCTCAGCCGCAATCTGTTGTCCCCTTCTCGATCCGCCCCGCTATTGCATGTGCGTGTCACGCTACCGACGCCACGTGTTTCTTAGAATCCCGCACATTTCTCGAAATGCACAAGAAATCCCCTATGTTACCTAACGTCGTAGCGTCCAACCTAGGCATCACTCGAAAGGATAAAGTGTTGACCTACCGCTGATCTCAGTTCCAGCGTCCAAAGTTGCTCCCCTATCCTCGACCGGCGTCGGCAATACCTGGTCAACAACGGACTCGGCCTGGTCACCAGGGGTCACGCTCTCGGCCACTTCCTCGATCGGACTCTCTTATCCATCCTTTGCTGTCTCAGCCCTTTCCGCCATCCTCCCCTTTGTCACACTCATACACACAAAAAAAAATAAAGAGAGACTATGCGCGGTGATGCGAGTCTGAGGCCCGTAACCAGTGTTAGGATATAGTTCCGGCCAGACTTGGGAATTATCTAGGACCCAACCTAACTGACGTTGGAAATCACTAGACCAAAAAAAAAATAGTACCGAAGGCGACGCGCGAGATTCAATGAGGTCCAATAACACGAGCATCCATCACCTGATGACCCAGTATGCTTACTGACCACTCTGTTACATAAATAATTTTAGATAACACAAGCGCCTATCACCTCATGACCCGGGGCGCTTACTGGCCACTCTGTTAAATAAATAATATTTAATAACACAAGCGCCTATCACCCAATGACACAGGGTGCTCACTGGCAACTCGGATAGATAAATAATTATTTTAATAAATAATTATTAAAACAACACAAGCGCCTATCACCCAATGACCCAGGGCGCTTACTGGCAACTCGGATGAATAAATAATTATTAATAACACAAGCGCCTATCACCCAATGACATGGGGCGCTGACTGGCCACTCTGTTCAATAAATAATTTTTAATAACACAATCGCCTATCACCCAATGACCCGGGGCGCTTACTGGCCACTCTGTTGAATAAATAATTTTTAATGACACAAGCGTCTATCACCCAATGACCCGTGGCGCTTACTGGCCACTCGGTTCAATAAATAATTATTAAAATAACGAAAGCGCCTATCACCTCATGACCAGGGGCACTTACTGGCCACTCTGGTAAATATATAATTTTTTATAACACAAGTGCCTATCACCTGATGACCCGGGGCGCTTACTGGCAACTCGGATAAATAAATAATTATTTAAATAACACAAGCGCCTATCACCTCATGAGCCGGGGCGCTTACTGGCAACTCTGTTGGATAAATAATTATTAAAATAACACAAGCGTTATTTACTGGCGTACTTACTGGCTACTATTCAATAATAAATTATCAAGTTATTACAACAGCGCTAATTAAAAAGATTTTTGTCGTACTAGATAAGCAATCAAAATTGTGATATGTTTACATATGTTAATGATCAACTTTTTATTATTTAATAGTGTTACAAATAAGTGTCCTGGATCATCAGGAAAAAGGTGCTTGACATATTTATTAATAATTGTTTATTTACTAGAGTTGCAATTAGTGCCCCAGCTTATACGGTGATATGTGTTGTATTATTAATAATTATTAATATAACAGAGTGGTCAGTCAGCGCTCTGGGTCATTGGGTGATAGGCACTGGTGTTATTTTAATAATTATTTGTATAACAGAGTGGCCAGTCAGCACCCCGTGTCATTGGATGATAGGTGCTTGTGTTATTAAAAATAATTTATTTATCCGAGTTGCCAGTAAGCGCCCCGGGTCATGAGGTGATAGGCACTTGTGTTATTTTAATAATTATTTATTTAACAGAGTGGCCAGTAAGCACCCTGGGTTATTAGGTGATAGGCGCTTGTGTTATTTTAATAATTATTTATTAAAATAATTATTTATCCATCTGAGCTGCCAGTAAGCACACCGTGTCATTGGGTGATAGGCACTTGTGTTGTTTTAATAATTATTTATTTATCCGAGTTGCCAGTAAGCGCCCCGTGTCATTAAGTGATAGGCGCTTGTGTTATTGAAAATTATTTATTTAACAGAGTGGCCTGTAAGCGCCCCTGGTCATGAGGTGATAGGCGCTTGTGTTATTAAAAATTATTTATTTAACAGAGTGGCCAGTAAGCGCCCCTGGTCATGAGGTTACAGGCGCTTGTGTTATTAAAAATTATTTATTTAACAGAGTGGCCAGTAAGCGCCCTGGGTCATTGGGTGATGGATGCTCGTGTTATTGGACCTCATTTGAATCTCGCGCGTCGCCTTCGGTACTTTTTTATCTTGATCTAGTGATTTTCCACGTCAGATAGGTTGGGTCCTAGAGAATTCCCAAGTCTGGCCGGAACTATATCCCAACACTGCCCGTAACCTGAAGAGGTGTGAGTAAAGGGGGTGCATGAAATAAAAATAAGTATTTTATAGAAATACAAAACGTTTATTTAATTTAACTGCCGACCGACGTAAAATACAACTGACTTGATACAGTTTACAGACTTACTACTGACAAAACTGAGAAAGACAATAAAGAGAGCTGACGAGAGGTGTAGAAGGCACGGTAGCTTACACTGTACTGACTATATGGCCCGCAAGTATCACCTTGCCTGTGGCGCTGTCTTACACACTATATATACTGCCTTTTAAAAAGTCGTACATGCCAATAACGTTTTTACATACATTTTTTAAACTTATTTTCACGAAATTAACTTTTTTATTCTGAAACAAAAAATTTTTAACTAAGTGCTAGCACATTAAGCTACACACATACTAGCAAGTGCACGCTCTTAAGTTAAGTGTGGGTGTACATATTTGTATGTATAGATGAACCCCAGGATGCATAAAATTAACTTTCTCAATGACGTTACAATATACGGAAACTTTGCCAATCTTCATCCAGGAAGATCGAAAATTGTATGGGATTCTTATTTCAGGCTTCCAGTCAACACCCTTATTTAGTCAATGAAAGAGAATATTTTATAGACCCACCAGAAAGAAATGTTTACTATCTGAAGTCTCATGATATGAAATGCGCACTTGCTAAGAAAAAGCAGAATTAGATCTGTGGTTATAAACCAAGTCATTAAAAAAAAGGTCATGACTTCGTTACTTAGGCCTCACGAAATTATGAAAATATTCACGCGTTGGTATGTATAAATTTTAAATTCATATACACAGAAAAACCCGTCGGGGAACAAGTAAGCTCACTACACTATAGTATTAGAATACAAATCTGTGGGGTCAAACGTATGATGCTAAAGAAGGCTCTCGCTATAGTTGACAGATCCCCTTAGCAGTTCGTCAACACTATAATTATTGTAACGTGGTGTGCTGTTCCGTGAGCTACCGTACACGTAAATGTGCCTGGACGTAAATTTGGAGAAAACTGACAACCTTCTGCACAGCAAGCGCAGAATTTATAGCTCTTTACCTAATCCTCTTTTTAAGTAGGGTGTCACGTCAGAATCCATCCTCATCATTACTTTTTATGTTATTTCAAAAGTTTCTCATACTGACAAAAAAAATATATATCGTTTACTTAAAGCCTTTATTTTTACTTCTTCCTTCACCTCCTATTGTAGATATAAAAAGTGAGCTAGTAAATCTTCGAAATTTACACGAAGATAAAACCTATGTTTTCTAAATTCTGCCAAACAAGTATCAATTAAAATGACAATCGTCTGGGACAGAAAGCAAACATGCATCAGTTGTCCTGAGCAAAAAAAAAAGGGATATCTTAAACAATAAGCACTCATGGATGGTGCAAGGAAGTGACAAACAATTAAAATAAGAGAACATACTCTGTGAAAAAAAGATTATGCCATACATCCTATTCACAAATCATCGGTACTTCCTCTCTCCCACACTTAAGCAGGTAGATCAAAAATTATAAATACAGCAATTATTATCTAGGCAAAAAAACTTCTTCTTAAGGGTATTCTAGAGACAAGTATTTATTTTCGAAAGAACATAAGGCCTACATAGATTATCTCCCATGATCATGGAAAATATATTTTAAGTACAAAGCAAAGTTTTTGTTAATTGTATCTACATAACACAAATGTCAATACTGCACACACTGAAGCTTACATGTACAAAATACGGCCTAATTAATAAACTTTTTTACAATCTTTCCTAATTGGTGATTAACGTACAAGTCCTTTTTCAGCAAAAATCAACATCCTTTATAGTTTATGTCTAAGATTCAGAAGACAAATACACGATACTACTTTGAAAAGCCATTTAAAAATGTATTACTGACGCTTGAGTATCTTTACGAATACCAGTCTATGAGTAAATCAAATTTTATATTCACAGTATTTCTAGATTTATGTAACATATAGTCAGTACTATGGGATAAATAATATTGCTACGTTTATTAACCAGTGTCTATTGATTTTTAATTCATGCGCTTGAATTCGTCAATGCGTAGTTATACAGTTATTATAGACAAAAAAAAGAACTATTGCAGATTACTTATGCAAATAAAAGCAAAGGTTCAGAGGGACAACAGTCGTTGGACCATTGGTAAAAGCTATGATTCTTTGCCACAGAAAATAAAAATGATTTAAAAAACTCAATAAACGATTTAATTATTAACAAAACACTTAAACAATTTCTTTCTTTTATAAAAAATTCATTAGGTACGTAAATATGTTAGAAATTACTTAAAGTTAGCATTGTCAGCATTATTTCTTGTAAAATGGTAATAAATAGATAGTTACACATTCATTTTGTTCAAATGCTTAGGCAAACATATTATAAGGTATTTAAAGAATAATTCTTATTTAATTAATGCGATTTTAGTAAATAGAGGTATAGAAACATTTTTTTCAATATTTGCCAAAAAAGTGAAAATTTGTTCAAGATAATGATAGAATGGTATGCAGCTGCAATTTTATTGTCACTAAAACGCGTTGGTTTTGAAAAATGAATAGTATAGAACATGGTGTAATAATCACTGACGTTCTGATTATTTTTTGGCAAGCTATAATAGATTAATACATGCAAAAATAAACAGATTAGTGAAGATTTAACTTATTATATCATTTAATTACTAGTTCAATTAATTAATTTTTCTTTAATGGTCAAAGTGCGTTTTTTTTATTAACTAACCTTTTTTTGTACGTTACAAAATTCCCCTCAAAACCATCAATGATTTTATTGCAATTGTTCATTCATTTTTAATAAATAATAACAGAATAACAACCACCGTGTATGCACCAAACGTAGAAAAGATATTTTGCCCAGTACTTACAGTTTGTGGCTGTTTCAACACTCCGTCCTAGTCTATTCAAGTGTCTGTAGAGGAGGGCGAGTACAGAAAAAATTCAAAATTAGTTTGTCTTCTATACAAAATTTATTTAAAAAAAGTGCGAGATAATAACAATTAAAATTAAAATTATAGAGTATGCCGAGGCGTCAATTTTAAGGCATCTGTGATTTTTCTTATTTTTCTAAATTTCATATATCAAACAGTTTTACTTAGCTTAAAATTTAAAAAATAATCTGAATAAATATACGTAATAAGAGCAGCGATTGCAAATGCATTTTTATTGTTGTAAGATCTGATATAAAGTTAATTAAATGAAAAAGAAAGATGAAAGGATAAATATAATTTTAAAGCGTAACTATTGAATAAAATCTTTTCCTTCGCAGGCTATTCAAAGTTCTAATATTCTTTAAATCTGTATAAAAGTTTGAACTTAAGCTAACAAGACATTTTAGAAAACCATTATTATTTTATGTTAAGGCTTGCTTGGTACAAATTATAACTCTTATAACATTAAATTATCGTCAACTAACCAGGAATACACTTTTAAAAAAGGAGATCGCAAATCACATATACTTTTGACAATCCAAACGTGATAAAACACTAAAAATCGTGTTGTCAACCGTTCATTGTACTAGTAAAAGTCTGGAAATCACGCACCATCGGCTTTTTGATCAATTCTCTTATCCAACCTACTACTTACGAAACTTAATACGTTGTCTTTAGACTCCCATACAAGCCAAATCATCCAATTACTTAACATCATAAGTTCCCATTCAATGCAAAAGACTGTCACTGTAGTCACTTGGGTATTAGATAGCATTTTTTTTCTTTTGGCAACTTCCACGCCAAAAAGTTATTTCCATTGAACTTGGCCACATGACGCTTAGAAAGGTCACCCACTATTTTGCACAGGATAGCCTTGTTCTCACGCGACTTACGACACAAACGTAGAAAAGAACCATCACGTCCCCCGCGCAGTCAAAGTATGCCTGAGCCCATAACCTGCTAGATGAGTAGCAGAGGCAAAAATAAATTGGGAGATGATATATAAGCTTTGATATATTTATTGAAGACAAAGGGACAAAAAGCTTACCGCTAAATATCTCTGGACGGACCAACTCGCAGAGCACCACACACAATAGCCAGAGGCCTCGACGCGACGCAGAGGGGAGAACACACTCATGTACGCACACATACACACATGCGTCACAGTAGCAGCCAGTTCAGGGCTTGCAGCGCCAACGCGTCGTCATCACACACACTGCACACTTATACACATAAGGTGCTACATACTCGAGACGAGAGACATACACTGACAATATGCATGTTTATACTTGTAAACAAATCTTGCAACTGAGTTTTATCCATACAAATCCACAGCGACCATAAACTAACGGCTTTATTTACTGTTAAAAGATATGATTTTTTATACGTAGACCATATGCTTTATTTGTGGTAATATTTGTCACAATAATAAATAAATATTTAACCGAATTCTTTGCAAAAAATTACAACAGCACTAATAGATCAGTTAACATATTTTGGCTTCTTGTGTGTCATCATCAAAGACAAAATAATAACATCGCATGTGTTTTGAAAAAAAAAAATGTTTGTGATACATTAAATAATAATACTATAAAACTAATAATACTATAAAAAGTTATGATTACAAAAAACACCACTCTTACATTGCAAAGAGCTGCAACTAAAGCACTCATAGACTCCTTGCTCAGAGTAAATAGTTTTGCAGATTAAAGGTTACTACTATAGGTAGCTCTCCAATTTCTAAAAAACATGGAAGTACTATTTTGAGCATTTTCAAAAAGTTGTTCATCGTACGTTTCTTTAACTAACAGCTAGGGCTAAGTTTAATTATCCCCACTTAAGTTTCTATATTCTATTAAGTAAGCTTTTAGAAATGTAGTTGAATCTTTTGGTAATTTAAAATTATCTGGAACAAGGGGAATAAGTAGCTTAAGCATTTAAAAAAATTTTTGGTCTGCAGATTAAGAAAGTTTTAAGTTTGTTACATACAATTAGCGCAAGAAAATATCTGCAGGGCAAAGGGAAATAGCAGCGAAGAAAGATTCAACAATTTGTACCCTGGTCTCTTATAATTGTGCGTTCATCTGCTGTTAGTTGTTGTTACCAGTTATCACATAACGTGGAGTGTTGTGCTTATTTAATTGAATACAATAGCACATCAATGTGACTTTGACTCAGACCATATTATTAGATGTTTCCAAGGACTTTTAACTACAAACACCCATATATGTACATATATAATGTACACACATAAATACATGTGTACACGTATGTATTTTGATGAAAATAAAATTACTTTAAGGTTTGGCTATTTGGTGGGTAAAGCTCAAAGGTAAGTCACTACTCAACGTTTTCATATTGTTTTTTTTAACTTTTTTTTTAATTTTTATTCTGAAGAACTTATTATTCAATTATTGTAGAATATAGTGTGTCTTTGATAAACCATTTTTTTAATTTTGTACTTTGTTTTAGGTGTTTTCAGAAATGTAGCTAAATTTTTCAGTAAGTTCAGGTTACCTAAAATAAGAAAAAAATTTACAAAAAAATTTTCGAGAAACTCTGACACATAGCTCTTATTGAAGTAATTATCAATAATAAATTATACATTTTTTTTATTCCATAAAATTACACTCTTAGTTTTTAGCGTTTTCTATGTACATACGTAATACTAACAAAACGAAGGAGATAAATTTGAGTGAATTATTGAAATAAGATAAGTTAAATAATTATGTTATGTAATAATTGATTAACATATTAATAGCTCTTAAAAGTTATAATTTTGCTGGTCTAAAACGTAGACAGAACTAACAAAAAATTTAAAGCAAGATGACAAGTATAGAGATAGTCAAATTGTAAATCCTGTTCGTAAGGGTATTGATACATTTAAAGGATAGAAAAAGTCAATCGAAAAAACTTATTTTTAAGCAAATGGCTTATTTAGTAATGCTAGGACGGCAAATGAATCTTATAACGTACGTGTTCAAATAGAAACAGTAAATGAGTTGGTACACATAGGAGTTGACAATGTTAATAATAACTAAAGAAATGCAATAAACGGTGAAAAAAAGATTAAGAAGTACTAGGATATTGAGATTGACAATTACTTAGCTATTAAAAAAAGGAAGCTGATGATATTAGAAAGTATAAAAATAAAGAGAATATCTTGGACATTGAGAAGAATGATATTAAAAAATCGGAATGGTGTTTAAGATGTAGAAGAATCAAATTTTTTTAATAATTTAGATGAGAAGAATTTTTAAATAACATTAAGAAAAAAGTACCTATCCCGATTAAATATATGAGATCCATTTGCTGAGAATGACGTTAAATATTTATTTATCTACGTGACGAATATTACCAGGTAAAGTGCATATGGTCTGACGATAAAAAAATCTAGAATTTCGACAGTAAATAAAGGTGTAATTTTATGGTTGCTGCAGATTTATATAGGTCAAACTCAGTTGCAAGATTTGTTTGCTCGTATAAACATGCAGAGTATGACAGAAAAAATTTTTTTGTTCCAAAAAGAGTCGTTACTCTTTAAACTTCAGGAACTTTGTACAAAAGATGAGATCAGCTGGTAACGAAAAAGAAAGATTAGCTATAAAAAGTGGACAGTTAATCAATACTAAACTTACATGCATTACGAGTGGATAATACTTGGAAGACTCATTGTTAAGAAAGTAATAAGAATTTTCTGCCAAGTTTGGCAAGTATAATTGAGCAATGAAATGGGAAAGTGTAATTTATTGGTATAAAAAATAAATACTGTTTAACATGTGCCGAAAAAGAATTTAAAAAAGTCTCTCTGCCCTCATACTTGTTTGTAAAACTAGAATAGAAGTGTAGCTTTACCAGCAATGGAAGCACTTATTGTTGTTGATAGGTTTCCTAGAGGTGTAAAAAAAGAAGGACTTAGTTATAAAAAATAGTTGCAGATGCTGGTAGTAGTACTTGTAAATGTAAAATGTGTAATGAATAATGATGTTTATAAATAATATAATGTTATACCAATGCACATAAGATGTGACAATCCCTTACATAACAATTTGATGAATAATCTAAAGATAAAATCTGAAACAACACAATTGTTAGGTTACAAAAAGATTTAAGATTTTATTTGGTTAAGAAACATAATAAATTAGAAGACAATCAATATACAAAACTGTATCGAAAAAGTTGTTGATAGTTGGAAAATAAGTTTCAACAATTGGTAAGACAGAGTTAAATAGTTGCGAATAAATATTTTTAATATACCTTATTATGATTCTAACAATCACGAAAATTATAACAGTCAAGCTTATAAAAGTATAGAATAAGTTTGGTGACGTTTTAGATTTAATCAATGAAATCGATAAGAAGCAAATAGAAAAAAATCACCAAAAATTCATAAAAATCGTGAGATCAAAGCATAGGCTCAGGGTAAAGCTGGTAAGGCAACTTACTGGGACTTTAAAAGACTTTAGTAACAAGTAACTGCTTTTGAGGGCCGGGACGTTGTCCAAACGGCCGAAACGTCGTTTTGTTGTTCAATAAATTCAAAATATGACAGTACCACCATTGGACGTTGTTTTTAAGTAACTGCTTTATCTAAGCGTTTAATTTCTATTAAACACTCACCAGTCATGCTCTTCAGGCTTATTTGACTTTAGGCTCATTAATTATTGACGGTTAGGGAGTCTTATACTTATTATAATTATTTTTTATTTTAAATGAAAAAAAATTCGTTATTATCTCTGTGACTTATACGCATAGCATATACATGTATTATTGCACTTATGCAAACGTTGAGTATTTTGTCACACTTCACGCAAACGGATAGAATGAGGCTCATATATGAGACGATAACAAATTAGCTTTTATTTTTACAGCAAATACTGATTTATTATAAAAAATCGTGCTATGTAAACTTTATTATTTGAAGTGTGTTGGGTTCCTCTAGATTTATAGTGAATATTTTGACTTTTTTCTTAAGTATACGTGATGTTTCGGAAGCAGTTCTTTGAAAAAATATATCGATGACCTCAGTATTTATTGATTGTGAATAAATTGAGCTTATTAATCTAACATGATTTTTAATTTTCTTGGACTTTTGTCATGTCATTTTGAAGCACACTTAAAACCGAAGTTTTGATATTTAATTTTGATTTTTTTCTCACACTTTTAATGATACCGTAGTCACATCTTACCAGATAAGCTGATTTTCTCTACACTAATAGTGGATCGGGTCTTTTCGTTACAGTGAACCATATACTGGAGAAAACTTCATGTACAAGGAGTACACTGATCACCAGTTAAGGAATTTTTCTCTCTCAAAGCATCAGATACAGGCTTATTTGAATTCCCATTAAGGCTCTATGTTTTGGGGACAGCTCCTTACCAGTGATGGTGATGTTTCCTCTATTCATGTTAAAGAATTTTCGCATCAATTATATTACAATCATCATCGCTATTGCCTGACATTGCTGAATTCAACTGCTAAATACTTCTCCCATAGTGACAAGAAATGTGAGAACTTATAAGAATTTTATATTTTGAAAGAAACTTTCACAAAAAAAAAATTTCAAAATAAGCCAACATGAAATGGCTTTTATTTATCAATTGTAATAACCAGATACTTAAGAATTTTTTAGTTTTAAAAGTCAATTAAAAGTATTTCCCAAATAACTCCTGATAGCAAATCCACAAATCTCTATCTAAAGCCCTAATACTGTTTTACATTTTCTCATCGGGAAAATACCCCGTAATCACAGATATTGATGTTATTATTCGATGAGTGAGTATTATGTCAAATTATTAAATATATGGACCTCCTTTATCTAAATTGCGCTATCTATATTTTTTTTACTTTGTACAAACCTTGCGCTTATTGAAACGTAAAAATCGCTAGATGTAGATGGAAGAGGTCAATAAACAATAACTTGACATAATACTTACCCATCGATTCAGAACATCAATATCTGTGATATCAACATTTGACTTAAGATTCACCTAAACATAGCAGTGGAGGAGGATGTCCACCCAGGCTTCGGTGGCAAAGTTGGTTAATACAGATGTAATCTTTTTCTTATGAATTTTTTTTTACTGACCACTATGATACTAGGAATTATTGTGATTTTTACAGTTTTACGTTCAGTATCTGTATGAGCTTGTAAACTTGTATTATTTAATATGTACTGGGCATCAAGTTCCCGAAAATCGTGGAATTACGCAATTTTCTGGCACCAGGTTGTGCCAATACACTTTCATGAAGTAAATAAGTAGAATGTACTGCAGAGGATGAGAGAACTGACTCGTAAAAGAGGACAGATGAGGCAAGCCAAAGTGAGCTGATAGCTCAGGTAAAGTTAGTGAGGGGACAAGGTATAAAGCTGCCCACTATGGTAGCACCGCGCAACAGGTATACCAATGTATACATAAGTAGGTTTAAAATCGAATTTCAGGCTGACATGGATCACATAGGTTCGAGCATGTATGCATATAGATATGAAACGTTTGACAGTCACTTTATAGAAACCCAAGTACAGTCTTATACAGCCATGACAGCCAAAGTCCAGACCAATTATAGTCGAGCGAAGTAGCTATACGTATACTTAGTATAAGTACATTCTTACGTTTGGTGCGTGTACGGTACAAAACTGATATATAAATGTGGCTTTACCAGCAATAAGAGCCCACATTGTTGTTGAAAGGTTTCCTGGTGGTATGAAAAAACAAGGATTTAGTTGTAAGTGTTTAATAAATAGTAATATTTATAAGTAATATAAAGTAACAACAATGCTTATAAGATGTTACAATCCTTTACTAAGTAATTCGATGAATAAACTAAAGGTAAGATCTAAACACAATTATGAGGTAACAATAAGATTTAAGACTTTGGTTTATTAGAAAACATATTAAATGAAAATGCAATAAATAAACAAAACTGTATAAAAAAGTTGTTGATCGTTGGAAAATAAGTTTTAACGATTATCAAGACAGAATTAATAAGTTGCAAAGAGAAATTTTTAATATATCTTATTATAATCTTAACAATTACGGAGGATGTGAAAGTCAAGCTTATAAAAGTATAAAATACGATAAAGTTGCAGAAAATAGAGAAATATAAGTTACGGCTGTGATTTAACAGACATTGGACTAGGGAAGACCGGGGTACCACTGTCACCTTAACATTGTTGACCCAAGGTGGCTTTACACTTGTACTATACAAATTGAAAAAATATCATAAAATAAAAGAGAGTAAGAACAATCAATTGCAATATTTTAAATATTTAAAAAAATTTCTCTCTTCTATTAATGAGACTCAAAATGTTAACCTATTAAAGTGACGGTTTTACCCTGGGTCGGCACTACTCGTTCTTTCTTTGTTACAACTTAAGTAGATTTTACCATGGGCTTCCTTTTTTTACCCACAGACTCTATCTTAATTTTTTTTGCATTTTCATTAACTAGTTTGTCTATATAATCTTCATTTGTAACAATATTAGCTTTTTCTTTTCACTTTTTTTTAGTTTTTGTGATCAAATAATTTGAATTCTTTGCTGTGGAAGTAGCCAACGAAGAAGCAAATACACTGGGGCTCGTAGTATGTGATGCAAGAGCAGCTTCTTGGGCAGCTTCGTTTATGAATTCGTCACCTTTGAGCTCTGAAGAATCCAGCATTGACTTCTATAACGAGTCGAGCAGAAATATTTAAAAACTCAGTTCCACGCTTCAGTTTTATAAATGCATGTAATACTTACCAAATAATTTATGATTGGCTTAGTATTTTCTAATAAATGTATAAGATTTTTCATTTCTCCAGCTGCAGGTAAAAAACCGCCTTCTACGTTAGCAGGTGATACGTTTGAGATAGATTTAAGCGTCAGCATCTGGCACTCACTCAACTTTTCAGAATTTGAATTTACTGCTTGCATATCTGTTTTTTGCTAAAAAAACTTGGAGAGACTGTGAGTTGTATCAAAGCTCGTGGAGCTTGAAATTTGACAATCAAATGGATCAGCAAAACCTTTTCGATCAAATGGGTTAATGCCTGTTTATTTGAACCCATTTAAAGCCGTTTCAATTTTTGCAGCTCGGGTCCATGCTTTACCAAACAAAGAAAAATATGTTTTATTTTAACTCTTCCACCATGACCTTTCCTTTAAAATTTTGTTATTTCCTCAGTATGAAAGTGACTCACAAGCTTCATCAATGCGACATCTAAAGGTTGAATTCTAAGTGTGCAGTGTGGTGGAAAACTTAAGATGATCACTCCATGCTCTTTACCTAACTAAGCAACTTGTAAATTTTCCATGTGAGATGAATGACCATCCCATAGCAAATGACCAGCAAATAGCAACAGCACAGGATTGGATAGCGAGGTCTTTGAGAATTCAATAAACTTTAAGAACCACTTTGTGCAAAGATCTATTTGCATCCAACCGGACTTATGAAACTCGGCCCATGCATTGACAGGCCAATCCTCTAAAAATTTTTCATCTCTCTTTTCTCTTGGAAAAATTAGCATTGGAGGCATGAATGACCATACTGCTAATAGGCACAGTTCTGCCGTTACAGTCTCACCATGTTCAGCAGCAACTAGACCAGCAACCTGTTTTCTTCCCTTCAGAACAATAATTGTAGGTGCACACTTTGGAACCACTGAGAATCGAGTTTTATCGACATTCCATATGTTTTGTGGCCTGATAGCATATTTGTTAATGATATAATCTAGCAAATCAAAAAATTTTTTGACTTCAATTTCATTAAAGCCATTGGCTCTAGCTACTGAGATTGACTCTGTCTTTCCGATAGAGAGTCCATGTCTTTTAGTAAAACTACTCAACCAATCATTGCCAGCCAGCCCTGAAAAATGAAAAATGTAAGTATAGCGAAAAAATAAAATCTTAGGCATACAAGATGCGTATATGAACCTGATTTTTTGCTAAGTCTATGTAAAATTCCTAATTTTTCAGCAAAATCAAAAGCCAATTTCCTCAATTCTTTTTCAGTAAGCCCCATGAGTCGACTTTTCGTATCTAAAACATGTTCAAGCAAAATTTTTTCTTGCTCGTCAGTAAAAGTTCGAGCGAATCCAGATTCTGAAAAAAATCATTTTAGATAGGTATAATGACTATTTTAATAACTATCATGATATAAAATTGTATTAATAAACTGACTTAAGTCTTCTTTGCCATTACTTTTCTCTTGGAATTTTTGTTGTAAAGTCGTCCGAGGAGATTCCATAGGTAGCTGCCGTACTTTTAATAGATTTTCCGGATTGAACTTCTTCTAAAGCCAAGTCTAGGTCTCCCTGTATCCAGGTACAACGATTACTTTTTTTTGGTAACTTCAAACTATTTTTATCACAGTCACGTTCACTTAAAATACTCATGTACCTACCTACTTACTCTAATTTGTACTGTCACCGGTCATATTATAAAGAGGTATACCTACCTACAATCAAAGAGGTTAGATTAGCTCAGATGCGACGACAGTGGCGTCGTGACGATGTGCGCTAAGGCTGCTCGGCATGAGTGATGGTGGTACCTCGAAAATGAACTTTTCATAATATTTAAATAACCTTTTTGCTCGTGATCCAAATGCAAGTGAACCGAATATCAAATTAAAGGTCTCAGATTGATCTAAAAGGTACACTAAAATTTATTGCATCAGTTTGCACAGCTTGGCTGTATTCATCAACTCAAAACCTGAAGCCAATGATTTTTTTTTACTTAAAAATTAACAAAATTCCTGGAAAGATGCTACAGGCCTTTTGGTTATAATTTCTTTTGGAAAAAAATCTAATAGTTTCTACTAATGCAAGAAAAAAGAATTGGCTCATAATATCACTTCTTTATTTTTAAAAACGTGTGACGAATTGACCCACGAGACATAATTACCCCGGTCTCCCTTATATAAAGAGGTTAAAATTGCTATAAAATACTTAAGATACTACAGTGACAGTCTTTCCAGTGAATAGTAACTTATGATGTTAAGTAATTTAATAATCTGGTTTATATTGGGTATGAAGTCGACGCATTAGGTTTAGCAGGTAGCTTATAGGATAAGAAAATCAATCAAAGAGCCGGCGCACACTAAGGCCAAACGAAAAAAAAATGTTCAAAACCGTCGACAGCCCTCTATTATAAACCAATTTTAAAGTTTTTCTTTATTGTAATCTTCAGACGATTTGCAACAATCACTCTTTGCCCGATTTTCTTTTTTCAAATTTACAAATTGCTAACCTAACCTCTAAAGAAAAAGAATCCCATTCTATGCCAGAATTATGACTGTATTGTTAAATTAAAATTTAGAAAAAATTAATTAACGATGGTGAATGTATGTCATTGAAAATTTAAGTTTCAAAACTGCTTTTCAGTATTTTAAAGTTATGTCGAATAAGAAAACTGTAAAAAAATGTTCAAAACCACCTACAGCCCTCTATTATAAACCAATTTTAGATTTTTTTTGTAATCTTTAGATAATTTGCAAATATCGCTCGTTGCCTAATTTTTCTTCTTTCAATTTTGCAAAATGGTAACCTAACCTCTGAAGTATAAAAATTTCATTCTATGCCATAATTAAGACTGTATTGTCAACGTCAAATTAAAAAAAAATGAATTTATCATGGTAGATGTGTTTATAAGCATTGTCAGTGGAAGTCTGAAATTGAAAAATTTTTTTTCAGTATTTTGAGGTTATTGGTAAAGAAACTGTAAAAAATTGTTCAAAACCACCTACAGCCCTCTATTATGAACCAATTTCGGATTTTTCTTTATTGTAAATTTCAGATCATTTGCAATGATCGCTCTTTGCCCGATTTTCTTTTTTTAATTTTACAAATTGTTAACCTAACCCCTAAAGTAAAAAAGTTTCATACTATGCCACAATTATAACTGTATTGTCAAGTTAAAATTTACAAAAAATTAATTAAACATGTTGAATGTGTTTATTAGCAATGTCAGTGAAAATTAAAGTTTGTAAAGAGCGTTTTAGTATTTTTTGGTTATGTCGAATAAAAAAACCGTAAAAAGTCGTTCAAAACCACCTACAGCCCTCTATCATGAATCAATTTAAAATTTTTTTTTTTTAATGTAATCTTTAGATAATTTGCACGATCTTTCTTTGCCCGATTTTCTTTTATCCATTTTACGAATTGGTAACCTAACCTCGAAAGTAGAAAGATCTCATTATATGCCATGATTATGACTGTTTTGTTAAGTTAAAATTTTGAAAAATTAATTAACCATGGTAAATGTGTTTATAAGCAATGTTAGTAGAAATTTGAGATTAAAAAGTTTTTTTCAATATTTTGAGGTTATGTCGAAAAAAAAAACCGTAAAAAATTGTTTAATACCACCTACAGCCCTCTATTATGAACCAATTTTAGATTTTTTTTTATTGTAATCTTAAGATAACTTGCAAATATCGCTCTTTGCCTAATTTTTCTTTTTTTAATTTTGCAAAATGGTAACCTAACCTCTGAAGTAGAAAAAACCCATTCTATGCCATAATCAAGACTGTATTGTCAAGTTAAAATTCAGAAAGAATTATTTAATTATGGTGAATGTGTTTATAAGCAATGTCAGTGAAAATTGGAGATTAAAAATTTTTTTTCAGTATTTTGAGGTTATATTGAATAAAAAAACCGTAAAAAATTGTTCAAAACCACTTACAGCCCTTTATTATGAACTAATCTTGGATTTTTTTTTTATTGTAATCTTCAGACGATTTGCAATGATCGCTCTTTGCCTGATTTTTTTTTCTTAATTTTACAAATGGGTAACCTAACCCCTAAAGTAAAAAAATACTATTTTATGCCATAATTATGACTGCTAATAGAATATCTGAAACAAGGTTCTGGATCATCAAATGATGTCAATACAGCCAGTCGATTTTCTCGTGAGCCTTCGTTAGCCTTAACAATAACAGGCGTTAACAAGGAACTAATACAACATTTTGCTATAATCTTGCAAGTAATAGCTTGTGGTGCCCTTATTAATGTAAAAAAATTTTCTCATATACTACTGAGACAGCTTCCTTGTGTATTAATGTATACAGCTGGTATTATATGCCGTCTTCTGTACATATGCTCCTCTTTTATAGTGCCGAAATAATAGAAAATTTTTCTCTGATCCCCATAGGCCAACTGTCAGAAGAGTCTCAAGAAGTTCGAAATAAAGATCGTAAGTATTATACGAATGAAATACGAATAATATTTATACGAATAAAAAGATGGGAATTTAAAGAACATAATTCAATTTTATTAACCTTAGTTGGGTTATTTATAATTTTAACATTGAGGCCACTGAAGCCACCTAAGTTATAGATGAAGAGGCAAAAGTTTTATTATGAAAAGAAGATTAATGCTGTATATGTAAAGTACTTGTAAGTTTAACGGAAAAATTGTTGTTCATTCGAAGTAGTGTGCGCGATCAGTTTGTTATTGTAATTTTTTAATAAAACAATTCTATAAAAAATCACGTAATTATTAGCACACAAAATGATTTATTAACTTTGAAAGTTAGGTTACCTTTCAAAAATAAACATTGTAAGGAATCGGGCAAAGATCTATTCTAGTGAGATATGAAAAACAATAATTTTTTTAAAAATTTTTATGTTTATGTCACATAGCATGCACAAATTAAACTACCAGTAATTTTATTTGACATACCCTTAAATTACTGTAAAAGAATTTTTCATCTTAGATTTCTACTAACATTGCTTATAAACACATTTACCATGGTTAATTAATTTTTATTTAAATCTAAACTTGATAATATAGTCATAATTATAGCATAGAATGGGATTTTTTTACTTCAGAGGTTATGTTACCAATTTATAAAATTAAAAAAAGGAAATCGGGCAAAGAGCGATCGTTGCAAATCATCTGAAGATAACAATAAAAAAAAAAAATCCAAAATTGGTTCATAATAGAGGGCTGTAGGTGGTTTTAAACATTTTTCTTTCATTTGGCCCCAGTGTGTGGCAGTTAGTGTAAAAAGCTTAATTTCAGAACATTGGCTAGTAGAATGCACGGTTGAAAACAAAATTTTTAGTGCTTCATCATTCTTTGGGTTGTCAAACGTAGATGTAATTTGCGATCTTCCTTTCTTTTAGTGTAACCTTGGTAATTTTACGGTAACTAAATGTTATAAAAGTGATAAGTTATACCAAGCAAACCTTAAGATCAAGAAGCAATAGCTAAATAAGATGTCTTGTGTACTCAAATTTAATCTTTCAGACTTGAAGAATACAATTACTTGAAAATTAACTGCTGAGAAAAAGACTTGTATTAATAAGTACACTTTAAAAATATTGTTATTTTTTTATTTTTCTTTTTCTTCGTTTATTTAATAATCTTTATATAAGGTTTTACAACAAGAAGGCTGCATATGCATTCGCTGTATTTATAACGTATATTGATATGAATTATCGGCAAAGTTGAAAGCTTACTTAAATCACTTTATTTATTATTAAATTTTGATTATTAAATTTAGGAAAGAAGAAGAATAACAGGCGCTCTAAAATTAATACTTTGACGTAAGGTATAATTTTAATTTTAATATCAATTATCTCGCACTACTTTAAAATAATTTTTGTTCACAAGACAAACTGATATTAATTTTTTTTTTAATTACTCTCTTTTACAAGACACTTGGATGGACCAGGACGGAGTATGGGCACAGTCACAAAGTGTCAGTACTTGGCTACATATCTATCGTACGTCTGGTGCATATACGGTTGTTATTGTTCTGTTATTAATGATAAGAAATGTAAGAGCACTTGGGGAAAAAAATTATTGATAATTTCACCAACAATCTTTAAACGAAGAAAGAAAGACAGTATATGGAAAAGAGAACATTGTTTGACCATTAAAAAAACAAAGAATTGTTTATTCTAGTAAATAATTACCATTATGTATTTTATTTTATCCTAATTTGTTTATATCTGCATGTATTTATCTCTTATAGCTTACAAAAAAAAAATTACCACTTTTGCAATTATTATATCGTATCCTCTACTATTTATTTTTTTAAACTTATGCGTATCAGTAACAAGAAAATTGCAGCTGCGTACCGTTCTATTCTTATCTTTAACATTTTTTTTTGCAAATATCTTTAGGAAATTTCTAAATACCTAAACTTACCAAAATGGCATAAGAAAAACAGGTATTTATCTTACTATACCTTATTGTGTGTCTGCCTAAATGTTTTAATTTTATTCCAAAAATAAATTTGTAATTTTTTTTTAATGCCACTTTACAACAAATATTATCTGAAATGCCAACTTAAAATAATTGTTTATTATGTTAACGTCTTTCATGAATTTTTTTTTAGTGAAAAAATTATTTTAATGTATTCTTATTAATTATATAGTCTATTTTGTTTTTTTCTATTCATTTTTTTTTCTATGACAAAAAAGCGTAGCTTTCACGGATAGGTCAATGACTGTCGTCTTTCTGAAATTTCGTTCTCGTATGCATGAGTAAATAACAAAAGTTTTTTTTAAATGACAATAACTCTCCATCACCGAGTTCTTGCTTATCAATTAGGAATCAATAAATATTGATCACTACACGTAGCAATATAACTTTTCCCTTAGTACTTACCAATTGGTACATACATCTAGAAATACTATAGATATAATAATTGATTTACTTATACACTACTACTTCTAAAACAACTAAAGCGTCAGTGATACATCTTCAAATGGTGTCTTACAGTAGTAATTTATATTTGTCTTCTAAAATTTAGATATGAACTATAAAAGATATTAATTCAAGCAAGAAAACTAATTCTTATGTTAATTATGAATTTTAAAAAATTAAAAAAAAAAAAATTAACAAATTAAGCTGTGATTTGTGCATGTAAGCTTTAGTATTTGCAGCATTGACATCTGCGTTACGTAGATACAATAAAAAAAAATTTTGTTACGTACTTAAAACATATTTTCAATCATCATGGGAGATAAATTATGTAGGTTTTATACCCTATCTATAGTAAAAACTTTTCTCCAGATCAACTTTAAGAAGAAGGATTCTTTTCCCTAGATAACGATTGCTGGATTTATAATTTTGTATCTACCTGCTTAAGTGTGGGAGAGAGGAAGTACCGATAGTTTGTCGATAAGATGTATGGCATAATCCTTTTTTTTACAAAGTACGTTTTCTTATCATAAGTGTTTGTCACTCCCTTGCACCATCCATGAGTGCTTATTAATTATTAACGATACCCCTTATTTCTTGCTCAGGACAACTTAAGTATGTTTGCCTACTGTCCCGGACGCGCGTCATTTTTATTAATATTATTATTTATTTATTAATATTATTTAGTCTGGCAGAACTTAAAAAAAAATTTGGAGTTTTATCTTTATGAATATTTCCTAGGTTTACTAGTCCACTTAAAGCTACGATAAAACTTAAGGGGAAAAGCAAAGAGAAAGGTTTTCAGTAGGTTATATATATTTCTCTTGGATCAGTACGAGAAAATTTAAAAAAAAAAGAAAAAACAAATAATGAGGATAAAGTAAGATTCTGACCTGACACCCTCCTACGTAAAAGATTTAGTATAGAGGTATAAATCCTGCGCTTGCTGTGCAAAAGTTTGTCAGTTCTCTCTGAATTCACGTCCAGTCATTATTGGCTAGTTTTGTTTAAATAATACCCTGTTTACTAAGGTGTCTAAAAACGGGGCGGCACTTATTGATAGATAGTTGTCTGTGCATATAACGATCATTATCGTTACAAAGAGCTGAGTAACCTAATTAGAAACGTAACCCAACTCTTAGTCTTCCGGAATGATCATGATATATATTTCACTTGATGCCAATTTTAATGAATCAACATATTGCCATGTTCCCTTTATCAAAAGCTTGTATGCTTTTAGAGTTTTTATCTCCATTAAGGTATCAAGCACTTGGTAGTACTGGCTGGGCTGTTTTTACTATACAAGTAAAGAAATATGGGGTTACAGGCAGTTTGAGTTCTGTATTTTCTAACACGCGTGTTGTTGGTGTCAGAGTAAGAGTCGCTTTTAGTAGAATGTATTTATTGATATGAATGTGCCCCCGATAACTGTTACCATGTGGCTGGGTACAATCATTATGGTGTATGCAAACTGGTCAGGGGATCTGTCAACTATGGCGAAAGCCTTCTTTAGCATCATACGTTTGACCCCACTGCTTTGTATTATAATATCATAGTGTAGTGAGCTTACTTATTCCCAGACGGGTTTTTCCGTGTATATAAATTTTAAATTCATACATTACAACGCGTGAATATTTTCATGATTTCGTGAGGCCTAAGTAACAAAGTCATGCCCTTGCTTTTCAAGACTTGGCTTGTAACCAAAGATCTGATTTTTCTTTTTCTTAGCTAGCGCAAGTATAAGATCATCGAATTTAAAATAGAAAATAACGTTCCCTGGTGAATCTATAAAATATTTTGTTCAATTGACAAAATTAGGGTGTTGACTAGAAGCCTACAATAAAAAACCCACATGTTTTCCGGTCTTTCTAGATGATGATTTTCGAGGTTCCCGTATATTTTGAAGTCATTAAGTAAGTCAATTTTAAGTTTTCTGGGGTTCATTTATACATAAAAATATACACCCACATACTCAACTTAAGTGCGCGCACACATGTGTGTATGTGTACTTAAAGTGCTGCCGCTTGGTCAAAATTGTTTTTGTTTAAGAATAAAAGAGGTACGAACGTGGAAATCAGTTTAAAAAATTTTTCCAAGCAGGTTACATGTAACATCGTAAAAAAGGCTAGACTTAATAATAAGTTTCAACTTATCGCTCATACAATACCAAGCTTACATCTGTGCCGCGAATAAGGCAATGACTTTAAATCAAAAACTTTCTAATGGTACTGCTATCATTTTTTAAAGATACAGATACGCTCATAGATTTTAGAGCTCTCTTGGTAATCAGTATCCTTGATCGTGGATTTCTTAACGTTTAATTCTTTGATTTTTGTTGTAGCCTTTTATTTACTTGCTACTTAACTGTCTTTTTCTTCTTTTTATCATTTTTTTGTCATTTAACTTTTTAAATTTATTTGTGTCTCTTAGGGCTACTTTTGTTTCAAAGCCCAAAAGCTAATCTTTCATTACAAATATTACTATTTCTGTCACTACAGACCTAATCAATCCATGTCTTCAAGTGGGGCCACATGTCGATAGCCCTTGTTTCAGCCTTATCATTTACCACCTAAAAAGTATAACAGAAGGGTATAAGAGAGACTTCAGTGGAAGTTGTTTCAGTAGGGTAACCTTACTGAGCTGGTGTTTTGTAAAGTAAGTAGTGCTTTGAAGTCAAAAACTACTTCAACTTCCATTCACTGGTTTCAACACTGGGTTAGAAAGTTCTGTGGATGACATGTAATTCACAGCTACCTAAGTCAATAAGAAAGGTATTACTTTTTTCTTAAAGTTCTTTGTGGTACTATTGGAGCACTTTAAAATTTACTGGAGGTTTGAAATGGGCATTATTAATGATGTAAAAATTTATACCATCCATTTCTTATTCCTATTTAGTATACTTTTATTTGTTTTACTCTTTTTTTGTTAATAATAAATAAAATACACTGAATCCACCAAATTAAAATTCAAAGAGTTAGTGTGAAGGACATAATCCGCTCAGTCGACCCCACGCAGGAAGCTATATTAGATATGCACAAGGATTATCAGCGAATACGTAGAAATGATTGTGCTTAGAAACATAGTATAGATTGTGGCGACGAATCCTCTTCAAGTCGGCTATAAAAGGCGCCAACGCGCAAGGAAATCTTTGTCCTTTTCAGCAAGACTAAGACGCGAGCACCTGCTGCCTACCCAGCCTAGGAACTCTTTCATGCACCAATAGTAACCGTGGCGAGCCCACACCAAGAGAAATAGGGTCAGGAACGGGGGCAAAAATAGATAGCATCATCACGAACATACCAGTAGTGTATCAATGTTTATAACTGGTACCTACAGGGACCTCCAGTGCTCGATCGCTTAAAGCGTGGTGACAACACACTCCCAAGTAGTAGAAGCACTTGAGATACTCAGTCAGTAGAAGAAAGTTGGCGCGAAAACATTTCAATGTCCTTATTGATAGCTCCATAAAATAAAAATTCCAACTACAATTCAATTTAAGTGCGAGATTCAAATTGTTCCACTGTGATAACAATAAGTTGATTTAAAATGAAAGAAGCTAAGTTTTTAATTCAAAATTGCGCTTATTGTTTGATTGATAATAGTAAAATATATAAAAATTGAAAATACAATTTCCTTGTAAATTAGGAGTGAATAATTTCAAGAAAGAAACTATAAGCTATACTTATTTGTTCTACCGACCCCTCCACAGGTGGTCGCAAGTCCTAAGATTCTTTGAGTTTATTTCAAAATTTAAAGGCTACTTAATAAAATTGTTTATTATTAGATAATTTATTTTAAAATCAATAATAAATTTTTTTTAAAAGATTTTCTTGCTTTAAGCTAAAATCAACCACAAAGGTGATTTATATGAAAAGTCTAAGAATTGTATTTTTGCCGACAGAGGCGTTAAAATTTTTTAAAATAACATACAGTTACCGAATTATGTAAGAAATTAGTTTACTCCACTTTTTTTCAAATAAAAATATCAATTAAGTAATTATCAAGCAAAATCACTATAGATATTGCAGGGATTGGTACATTGTTCAACGAAAGTAAATAAAATTTAATTCAAACTTTTTTAAGAAAATTTTTACCAGTTAGTCGGCAATCCGAGTGATTTTACTCCTTTATACTGGACAAAGAACCCGCCCTTTACCATACAATCTTGATTATCAGTTGTGTGTTGGCTGCTAATCTTAGAGTTTCCCCAATAAATCAAAAAGTTTTCGCCAATTTTAAGACCACCAAGTAATCGAGATTAGATTTAAAGAAAGAAAGGTCGTAAATGGTACCTCTGGTGGGACTTGCAATCATAAGAGGGAGTATTTAAACAAGTACACATATTCAAATTCACAAGAAATCACACAGTTATATCCCACAATATCTTTTAGATGCCAAAATCAAATGCAAATAACAAGCCAACTATGCACCCCTGGCCCCATAATAAGGCAGTCGTATGACGGATCGAGAAGCTTGAAAGAGAAAACTCTGCGCAAAAACAAAAATTCCTACATCTTGAAGCACAACTCACACATAAACATTTTTTGGAACAGTCCATAAATAACGTCAACAGAAAAACAAACAAATTAAGTTCAGTCCGGAAAAGAGACCTTGTAAAAATAAATAATGAACTCAACAAATTCTGTTCAACTAACTGAAATTTTAACAGGTATTTTACTTTTATTGATTCTGAGATCACCCAGATTTATAAAAAACTTCCGAATTATCGAGTACTACGGGATTTTCCAAGTTAATTTGAATCCAATGAGAAGTTACCAAGTGAACATAAGGTCAACAAAAATTTCAGTTCTCCTTTAGCCTGTACGATATTGTAAATAAGCATTTTATTTGATTTTATTCAAGTTTCTTTTATTATTATATTCTTTGAAATTTGTCAAAAAATGACGAGGGGGTTATAGTGACAAAACACAACAACAACAAGTGACTGTACAGATTCATGATGAAAACAGCGATAATTTTAGTCGAATTTGTCGATTAGATGCATCACCTAATTTAAATATGGCGAGTATAAACAATGAATAAACATTTTCGATGTAATAGGATTGCAAATGCAGCTAATGGCTAAGATTCTACTACTTATCCCTACCCTCAAATAATCTGATAAATAGTATGAAAAAAGTAAATCAGGTTATTACACAAACAAATACACTAAAAGAACAATTGATTTGGCTAACACACACATACAATACGCTAGACAAACATGTAAAATGACTCACACAAACACAAAATTCAATGTGCACGAACAGAGCACAACGCCATGTGGAACTCATTGACAGTCAGAAATACTAGACAATTTAAACGAACAATTAGACCAACTCGCACTTACTATAGGAAAAACGATACAGAAACTTAATCGAAACGGTCATAGCACAAACACAAGCCATAGCAAATTTTGAACAGGAAGACGACCATATTTACAATGTTTTACAATAACCCATGGCCCAGCGCACCATATTCGGCTGGACGCTTTCTGGTCCATTACATTATTAACATTTTCAAAATACAGACTCTAAGTTTGTTTTACATAAGTGCAGTGCCAATTGTTAATACTCCGTTTACCCCAAACCGTAGCATGGCAGGTAGTATGTTCAGTTTTGTACCTGAATATTTGCCGACAAACCTTTTCTAAATTTAAATTGCGTCACGTTCGTTATCCTTATATTAAAGTTGAAGTAATTTTCCGATCATACGCCTTTATCATCGCGTACATTTGCAATGCCCAAGAGACCGTTTTACCTTTACTCTTGTACCTTTATTTATCAATGTACTAGAAGTTTCTACTTTAACTTTTGTCTCTATAAATATTGCTCTGCGAGCATAGTAAGTTAGTTAGTGCGCCGCAGCGGCAGAGAAAGCTTCTCTCCGCTTGCCTTTACTTGAGCACATTTTCATAATTTAAGCACTGTAAATATATTGTATAAATTTTTATTGCACATTTGCGTTACATTTATTTTCCGCCGTAAACCACTTTCACCTCTACACGACTGAACTGGATTGAGAGCAGCATAAAAACCCTTCCCTCGTGAACATATATAGTGACTAATAATACAATTACCTTATGAAATAATAGTGAATAATTGCATAAGAGAAATAATGAATTATACTTATTTGTTTCACTTACTCCTCCACAGGTAATCTCAAGTCCTAAGATTCTTTGAGTTTATTAGGAAATTTAAAGGCTTATTTTATTTACTATTAATACTAAAAAACTATCGGATCTTTAATTGCTGATGCTTGCTAGCCTAAGAGCTCATTTTATTTACTAAAAATACTGAAAAGCTGTTGGGTTTAAAATTATCGACGCTTGCTTACCTTGGAAAACATTTTATGGATTGATAATGCAAAAAAACTATTGGATTTCTAATAACCTGTACTGTCTTGTCTAAGATTGCAATTTATTTTATAATATTACTTTTAAACTATTGCGTTTTCAATCAACAATGCATGCTAACCTAAGAGCTTATTTACTCATTGATAACACGGAGAAACTATGAGATTTCTAGTTTCCAAAGCTTGCTTACCTAAGGAGTTAATTTAATTATCAAGAGTATTGATAAACTGTTCAGTTTTTAATTAGTATTGCTTACATACCTCAGAACGTATTCGAATGTTAAATAATACTAAAAAACTATTAGATTCTAAATTACTAATACTTACTTGCCTAAAATCGTATTTTAATCATTGATGATTTCAAAAAACGGTTAGGCTTCTAATTACTAATGCATGCTTATCTAAGAGATTATAAGGTTTTTTTCATCCATTAATAATACTAAGTAAATTTTGGTTTTCTCATCACTGCAGCCTGCTTGTCTAAGACCATATTTGAATAATAAATGCACTGCATAGCTGTTGAGTATTTAATTACCGCTGCTAATAGTATTAATAAGTATTACTAAAAGTCAGTTAGGTTGCAAATCGCCGATGTTTGCTCGTATAAGAATATTTTTTTTTTAACATGCCGCGTTGTAACTTTTATAATTTAAACATATGCCAATTAAAAAGGAAAACTTTTGGAAGATCAAAATAATAGAAATGTTTAGTTCATTAAGTTACTAATACAATTTACATTCTTATTGAAATATTTACTTACTTCAGGCAGATTTTTATTTGAAGGGATCAGAATAATGTAATAAGAATTTTAAAAATTTTTTCATTTATTTTTACAGTTAAAGCTATGTAGGGGACAGACAGGTAGGATGCGTTCAATGGACAAATCGGTCAGTCACATTTTTATAAAAAAAATTATTCTTAAACCACGGACTACTTTTGATATACTTAGTTAGAATTCGGAATGGTACGAAATTACCAAAGAAGAAGTAAAGGAAAAGAGTGGGTTGATGGTTCATTGCAATTTGCCATCGATGCAGTGCACAACGGTAAAAGTATAAAAAGTTTTGCTGTAATTTTGATATACCTAGAACGACATTTCAGAGGAGATTGAGGAACCAAAGTGTAAAAAGTGTAGGTAAGTCAGTAAACTGATGAATTTTAATAAATTATGCCAATATGGGTTGATTTCATTTGTAAAAATTTACATTAATACACTTACGCACTAATTAGAGTTCCAAAAGTTTTTTATGATTAGCAATAACAAGCTCTGTATCAATATGCACTTGACATGGAAAAAAGACTGATTTTTTTTTTTTTACAAAGCGAATGGCAACAAGTATTTTTTATTCTTCCGTAAGTAAGGTATTAAAATCCAAAAAATCATAAGAAGTTATATTAATAGTTAAGGTTAAAAGTGTTTACTAAACTTGACATTAAAATTTCAAATTCATCTGTATGTGTTTTTATAAAAACCAAAAAATTATACCAAGTGACATTAATTAATAAGGTTTACAACATTTGTTATATTAAATATGTACAAGTAGTTGTTTTATTCAATAAAATCGATAGAGATCTATCGACATGAGTTTTCAAAATTTTCACATTACATATATATATACTCACCTACATGCCCTCACAAAATTTTTCCTTAACTCTCCGTGCTCATCGTGTCCCATGCTGGGGACCACCCTGCCCCATAGGGGGGAAAGACGTTCTTTTCAGAAAGTTATAGAAGTTTGTTTTTTATAATATTATTTATTGCTCCTTTTACTTAAATTTAATTTAATACTGTTGCGCATACTTTGCACTTCAAGAATCACCCTTTATAATAAGTATTGCACTTAAATAAAAATATGAGAGCTTCGTGAATCTAGGGTGCCAATACCATCCGCCTTCCTGCTAATGAATAGTATGTTAAAAATAATAAAAAGTAGAGAGCTTAATGATAAATAGTTGGGAGAATCACACAAAACTTATATTGCAAGAGAAAAGTGGAGAGTCTTAGACTAAAACTAGGAGTAGAGAAAAAATATAGGAAAAACTGAGTGTGTAGCGAAACATTTAATCTACAGTATCTACTCTCCTTCACCACCAAACTTCATTTTCTTGCAAACTCACTTTACTCCTGCAAACTCTTCTTGCTCTTACTCTGCTTTCGACTTCTCTTCACCATTCTCAATTCTCTCGTACAGTCTTCGTTCTTGTCTTACCAACTGTTTTGTTTTTATATCACGCTACATTTACTTTGTAACTATCTTACTCAGGTGTAAGAACTACAGAGATTAAGAAAGTATAAAATAAAACTTGACAGCTTCCAGACAGTGTAAAAAGAAATTTAGGAGTAATTTCGAAAGTTTTTTAGTGGGCAGCTCCTCTGTAAAGGCTGTGCAATATATACGTAAGAGTAATTGCGGTACTTACGACTCAACTTTATGAAATGACTCATAACTCTTATTTTTTAATTTGCTAAGGATTACAAAAAATTTGAGCCGCGGATTTCTAAAATCATTCTGTTTGCAGCTCTTTTTGTTCTTCTACGTTTAATTAACATTCATTTACATTAATAACAATTGTATTAATTTACACTAATACACATACAAAAACATCGATATCGTACATCGTGCATGAAAGATTTTAATTAAGAGGAAGTTTAATAGGTATTATTAACTACAATTTCAAAATTAAAAAAGTATTTATATCAGACTCTCTTTCTCTTCCTATTTTTTCTTAGCAATAACCAGAACGTGCACATTATATGCGGGAGTCTTTTTTTCAAAAACTCAAAATTACTAAGAGAATGTTATGTTACGTACGATAGCATATAGCTATCCGTGCGTGCACCTCTGCTGGCTTGGGCCTAAAAGGTAGGGGAATAGAGAAGAAAGGTGATAAGAAAAGGTAGAGGGAAGGGACGGGAAGATCAGCGAGAGACGCGAGAGGGTAAGGACGAAGTCCGCGAGACGAGAAGACACGCACAACTTCCCTCAAATATAAGTAATTCGAATAAAGCATAAGTAACAACAAGTCACGCTTCTATTTATTCCCGCACCGAGAATCCCACGTAACAGCTGGTGTCAGAAGTGGGATACAGATAAAATTTTTTACGGTCTGTCGCGTGCGCGGAAATCATTTAATCTAGTGGAACAAAAAAAAAATTTTTAATTATCTTTTTTCTCAACTTAATTGACGTAATAAATAAAAAAAACAAAAAGAGGGACAATATAAGGTAAATTTGAAAAGTAGAAAAGAACAGGAAGATATAATCGGAAAAATCGGCACAGGGGAAGGGAACAATGAGCAGAAGCAGAAGCTGAGCAACTCCAGGAAGGATCATAGAAGTAACCCATAAGTATGCACGAGATTATCGTCATGCTGACTATCGTCACGGCGATATGGTAAGTGAATGTTTATTACTCGTATATACTATACTCATAACCCCTAAGGGCAATATGCACCTAAAAGAAAAAACTTATATATCGATATTATTTCTAACTCGCAATATCCTAAGACCTTAGTGGCAACCCATAGTTGCATGCACAAGCATTTAACCGATACAAACAACAAACACCCCATACAAAATTTTTCAAATTAGTTAATAAATACAAGAAGTAGCTAACCAAAAATAAAAACAAAATAAAAGACTATCAACTAACACTCGATAGAGCGCGCGTATCTATCAGGTTAACACAAAGTACACAGAAACGACGGCGTTTTACGATTAGAAAAATATATATACGAACTAGAAGAGCACAAGACAAACTACAGAAAAAAAAAAAATAAAGAGCAACACTATGAGTGACGTAGAAACAAACGACACACTGGGAAGAGGAGTACAGGAAGCCGTGAGGTACAAAGATATAAACAAAACAGGACCAGTTGACACAGATGACGAAGTAATACAAATTAATCTAGAAGATGATCCGGAAACATGGACAGAGTGGCAGAAGTCCAGCAAAAAACAGAAGCTCTTTATGATGAAAATTTTAAGAAAATTAACGACAAGCATAAAACGTGGACAGTTATCTCATAGACAAGACATAAGCGATAACAAGACTGATGCGCCATCCCGCACACAAACACATAGACCCCCCGTATTTAAAAAATTAACTTCATATACTGAAGGTGAAAACGCGACAACTGACATGAATTGACGAGTCACTAATCCACATAGCGATAAAACACAAGCCATACATGACACAAATCTACACGATATAATAAGAGAAGCAGTGGCACAAGCGGTGCAACAATATACAAATCAAATACCTACTATAACACAACTAAAACATCCATTATTACAACAGACGTACGGAGAAGTTACACAGCGTCAAACACAAATGCGTACCCCAGTAGCTCAAGGTGAGCAAGAAATCGAAAACGACGGCATCACACACATTACAAAACATGACAATAATTATTATAGACAGAACACAGTGGCACCACTTTATTCTGCAGGAGAAGACGAATTAGGTTGGGCAAATAAAAATTACTTAAACGCCCAAGACCAATTTACAGTACCCCTACATTACACAGGATCCTAATTACGAACGCCCAATTCAGAACACACTGTCGTCACTAAGTCACCTAGCAGCAAACGTAACGATATTTGACGGCGATTCCGTTCAACTTCCCCTTTTCAAACAAATGGTAAGAGTGTATCGTGGACGGTAAGCCCCGTATACGGAAAATTTTATATAGGCTCACTAGCGAATAAGCTGAAAGAAGCAGCTGCCGAATTTATACCACGCCTGGCACAGTACTCATCTGTAGATGAATTCTTTATAGAATTAGTATTTAGTAGCATCGGAATGTCGACACGTTATTAGCAAAATTAAAAGTAGTGAAACAGTGCAGAGAGGAATTAGTGGAGGAATACAGCAGGCGTGTTCAAAAATAATACGATAAAATAATAACCCTATACTATTCGGACACGACACTATTAACACGCATTACAGAAGAGCGCGAAAAAAGAAACTATAAAGCAATATACGTACGAGATACAATCACCTTACAACTACAGGATAACATTCCTTAACCCGAAAACGTTAGGCGAAGCCATAGTAGCCGCGCTGAAAATGGAAAGCGACTTAAGCTACGAGAAATAATGCCGGCCCAAATATACTGAGCGAGAGCAGAAACAAGAAATACGGACGATCGTGCGAGCTGCCATGAGCAGGCAGAAGTACGCGACACAACAGATATGAATAAAATAACAGAGGACTATCAATATTGCTCATATTGCAATGAATACGGGGAGCATGCAACAAAATTATGTATGAAATTAGTAGCAGACGCAGCGAGTAAGATAATTCAAAACCCAGACATAAAAGCAAATGATCCACTAGTGCAGGTATCACAAGATAAACAAAACGTAAGGGATAAGAATTGCGCTTACTACAAACGCAGGGGGCACTATACAAGTGAATGCCGCACCCTAGTAAGAGATGCAGAGAATAGGAAAATAAATTAGAGCGACGGACGCGAACAATTCAATAATGTTAGCAGGGAAAATACGAAAGGAAATTTTAACTACCGGAATAATTATAATTACCCCCCTAATACGTATAGCCAAAACTATAACAACGTGTTGGAAATGAGAGCGACCGACAGTAGGCCCGGCTTTTGTGTACATTGTGTACACTTGTAGTCTCTGTCGACTCAACGCTCTGTGCGTGTGCGCTTGGTCGACTTGGCGCGCTGCAGGTGTGTGTGTGCGTATTCACGCGGCAAACTCAGCTCTCATCGAAGATAGACTCTCTTAATTAACGTTGCCAAACTCTAGCATTCAAAGGTGCATACATCACCTTAAATGCTAGTGTAAATCTTCTGATTAACTCTCTCTCAATAAAGGGGACAAAACTCAGTTGTGCAGTGCAGTCCACTTAGTGCTTTGTTTAAATTGCTTACCGCATAATCTGCAGACCAGCTCAAATAGTTAATCTCATTGAACTACCAGTGATTATCAACAGCAATATTCAGTGAAACTCTTGTGTATTTCCACAGACAGTTATTGTGTATTTCTACAGACAGTAATTGTGCATTTCTACAGACAATCATTTTTCGTTAATCAATATTTCAATCAGTTATATTATATCAGTGCTTTCATTTTCACATTTATTCGTGTAACTTTCAAACTCTCTTGCGAGCTCAAGGCCAGTGCGTATTTACATATTGTGTTATTCAACTTAACTTTTTTCTTTCTACATTCTTCGCCTTTATATATTTTCACTAGTTCATTGCTTTAAGACTATAGACATTATTTTTTTTTTTCCTGTATTATTTGACCTTTACTATTTTTGTGAATATTAACTGTGAATTTTCTTGGCCTTTGAGTGGTATTAAAAGTTGTTATTATATGCTGTTTAATTTTATTGTGTTTCATTGTGTCTTTCTAATCACCCTATCCGAGCCTAGTGTGTGCTTATATACGCATATGCCTCGAACACAACGATTACAAAATGAACCCCTATAACAATACAGGCTACAACAGGTATAATAACTACAACAGAAACGCTGATTACTCAAGAAATAATAACAATTACAACAACTAGTATGGTAACTACAATAATTGTAGAGGAAATTATAATTATAACAGAAATTATAATAGGGATAAAAATTATAACGACAGAGGACCTCCGAATGGAACAAATGATGCACCTGATGGAAAAATATTTACGCGTAGCACAGAACATTTAAACTCGCAGAACGCTCGTCATGCTCCTCAAGCGCTGGGCGGGCCCTGAAAATAGAGAAGGAGATAGAGCATAAGAAAAAAACGGAGTCACCTAAAGGAGAGGAGCAAGTAGAGTCAAATAAAATACGCATCGGAGTTAAAGATAGCGAGACATCACGCAATGAAAAGTATACGAGAAATCGAGGAAAATAATATTTGCGCGTATAAAAGATGAGAGCAGCCACGTACAAGTCGGCTAGGTCCCTCTACAAAATATAAAGGAGGGAATCTTATTTGGAAATTTTATAGGAGAAAATCAAAACTCAAAAATACATGCCGGAATTAAAAACATAACAGACAAACAAATTGACGTACCAGTACCAGAAAAAATTTAGACGGAAAGGTTAAAAATAATAAAATTATAAAAGAAAGAAATGCCCTAAGCGGTAAAAATAATGATGATATAAAGAACAACATCGAAAATTTCAAAGATATTAAGAAACCGGATATAGCGGCTCGAGTAAGCAAAATAATGGAAATCGTCGATACATCTGGCTGCATCATGAAAGAATTAAACCACATCCGGAGCCTTATAGAGTAAAATCCGTTTGTATTTGGCCTCGACGGCGAGCCACTAAAGGCTACAAACTTACTGAAGCATCGAATAACAACGGCAACAGAGAAGCCAATAGTTGCCAAAAGGGTACGCTATTCAATAAAATTAAAGGAACTGATGCAAGTAGAAATAGATAAACTACTCCAGCAACAAATAATTGAGCCATCTATATCCCGATATAACTAAAATATGTGGATTGTCCCAAAAAACGTGGGACAAACAAAGAAAAACGCTGGAGGATCGTAACAGATTTCCGGCTATTAAACGAAATAACAGTTGGTACGTGGTACCCACTGCCATTCCAGAACGAAATTTTGGAAAATTTAGCAGCTGCAAAATATATAACCGTGGTAGATCTGAAGAGCAGATTTTCCCAAGTAGAGATTCACGAGGAGGATGCTCATAAAACTGCGTTCTTAAGACCAAACGGACATTACCAATATAAACGACTGCCGATGAGATGCATAGACTCGCCAAGTACATTCATGCGAGTGATAACACTGGCACTAGCAGGATTACAAGGAAGCGAGATAGAGATATATATGGATGACATGGTATTTACAAAAAACTTGGAACAACACGAGATAAGATTTAAAAGGCTCTTAAAACAGCTAGCCGATCTGAACCTCACAATAGAACCAAGAAAATGCCAATTTCTTAGAAAAGAAGCGAAAGTGCTCAGTCATATTGTAGGCAACGGCCAGATCAAACAAATCTGGAAAAAATTAAAGCGTAAAAAGTATTTTTAAACTAACAAATGCGAGGAAAATAAAACAATTCCTTGGGCTGGTGGGGTTCTATCGACGCTTGATCAAGGATTACGCAAAAATAGCCCAACCTCTCTCAAAGCTTACAAGAAAAACAGCCAAATTTAAATGGGAAGAGGAACAAGAACATGCATTTATAAAATTTAAAAACTCTCTGTGCAGTGAGCCAGTGCTGAGAGCTCCAGATATAAACAAACCCTTTATCGTAACAACCGACGCATCCGGCTACGCCATCGGAGCAATTTTAAGCCAGGGAGAGATAGGCAAAGATCACCCTTGCGAATATGCATCCAGATGCTTGAAGGGCAGTGAATTATGATATTCGACATACGACAAGGAATTATTGGCAATAGTGTACGATAAGGAGCAGTTCAGGCCATATTTGTTCGGTCGTAAATTTACAGTCGTAACTAACCATGAACCACTCAAACATTTTCACCCATCAAAAAAAACGGATTTAAGATTCACAAGATTGAAGGCAGAACTCTGTGGATACGAGTTCGATGTTGTTCATAGACCTGGACATAAAAATAAAGCACCGGGTGCTCTTTCTCGTAATCCAGCTCTTAAAAAAGGTAAAGAAAACCCATAACTACCACGCCAGGAGCTAAACGAGCTTGCGGAAAAACAGGAAAGGGACAATCACGAAGACATAAATGCACGACCAGCACGAAAATATAAAATGCGTACAAATAGACAGAGGAATCTAATACGAAAGAACAGGAAAGTCAAAATAGAAACGTCTGACTCAGACGAACCAGACGAGAAGGCAATTAAAACGAAGCCCAGATAACTAAGAGGAAGCGAACAAGTATTAAGTATTAACAGCTGCAGTAGTAGAGACACAGGATCAGAACGGAAAATGACGGAAAAACTAAAAGATAAGACAGATAAAGACACCCTTACAGCAGTAAACAACAAAGAAAAAATTTTGTCGCAAGGACCAGTGGACGATAAACTGGCGTACATTTGCAAAGAGAAAAATATGGAAAAAGTGGTAAGAACAACGAGCACACTATTTATCAACAAGGGTGTAACAGAGAAAACACAACACACAACCCGTAAACGACAGTTAGATACTCTACATAGGAAAATTACAGATTTTTCTAACACCGCCGAGCAACCGCACAACTTAAAGGAAATTATTATCGTGCATTGTGATACACCGGCAGCAACGCAGAGGGATACCGAGCAAAAAAAACATTGGGGTTACCAACTAGTGCGGAATAGTGAGGCAGCAGAAAGAGCAGAGAAAGAGAGAGAGCAGAAAGCTAGGAAATCAATAGGGGAAACAGCAGCGACAAAAACACCTGACAGAGACAACAAAACGAAAGAAAATCGGAAAATAAAGGAGGGGTACATGACCAGAGAGAGAGTAGAGACAAAGGTACACAGCAAGTGGATGAGTGGGAGACGGAAATGACTGAAAAAAGCCGAACGGCACCGAACGAACACGAGAGCCAACAACTGCCACATACACAGGTATTCAATGGCGGAAACGATAAGCATAATAATAACAAAGGTCAAATTACCAATTTAAAGTCAATATTTATTGTATCAACCAATCGATTCCGAGCAAAGATCTCAATTGACGTTGAGAAGAAAGACATCAAAGGAAAAGAGGGCATAAGAGTCGATGTATGGAAAAGCGATAGCACACAAACCGCAATGAACGAAGAAGAGGATGCAAAGATTCGAGTATCAGGGACCCAATGCACAGAACCTTACAGACAGCTAATAATGATCGATGTCCCTAGAAACGGAAGTTGTCTGTTCCATTGCCTAAAATTTCTATACGGATTGACAGAATTAACAGACGAGCTCAGAAAAATTCTACGTAGGTCAGAATGGATAAATAAATGTAAGGACCCAAAAGGAACCAAACAAATACTGAATAACAGCCATGAATTTGGCGACAAAAAATGTGTTTTTATATTTTCACAAGAATATGAAGCAAGCATATGTATACACCTACAAGTCTCACCCGATAAGATAGTATACCAACAATTCATGGGGGGGAAAGACGAAGAATTTAAACACATGCATCTCAGAAACCAACACTATCAAGCCCTTGTAGAAGGAACTAGTGGCGATCACTCACCCAAATATAATAATGAGAATCAAAACGACGGTTCCGATACTCAGGATCCTTGAAATAACACAGAAGAAAATTTTGAAGGAGATAGCAACGACCAAACCGTCAACAAACAAGACGAAGAGAAGGATGAAAAGGACGCGTGGGATACGGAGAGCGAGGAAAAGAGTAAGAGAGAGGAAGAAGGAGTGGTGGAGCCCAACAAAAAGCGCGTAAGACCCCCAGCTGAACCACCACTCCCACCAGACCATTAAAGTGACTGTAAGCCGTTAACTGAAGAGAACGCAACGACGATAGTTATAACAATATTAATAATGTTAATAATCATATTGACAGTAATATAATAATAATAATACTGACAGAAGCAATACAGTGTATAAGAGTAATAAAAATAGTATACCGATAAAGTATATCGTATAGGAAGACAGGATATACAGAAACGTACGTGCATAAATGTATATAGGAAAAATCGTTTTTTTTTATTTATTCGTGGCCCTCGGATGAGCCGCGAGAAAAAGCAAAAAATTATACGAAGAGAAAATATATAATAACTAATAAAAACGTAACCAACAGACATTCAGACACTTAACACCCCCCCTTCCTAAAGGAACAATATTGATAAAATACAAAAAAAAAAAAACTTTTTCTCGTTGTGACCTTCAGACACAGGCGCAAAATAAGGTTAAGAAAAAAAAATGGGAAAGAGAAGAGTATACTTATGTGAAATTTTTTTGGCTGTACATCATCCAACTTACAGGAAAATGGGGAGTAGGATAAAATGTATGGTTATTATATTTTGCAAACCTTAAAAAGAAAAGGCATTGTCAAAAAAAAAAAAAAAAAACCAACAAGAAATATTGTTTATAATAAGAATATTATATATTTATACTCGAAACCATAGAAAAATATAATAAGAATAACAATAAATAAGTAAATAATAACAATTATTATTGTTTTCTATAAGAAAAAAAACAATAAAAAGAAAAACATTATGAACAATACCAAAAAAAGGGGATTTAATAACAAAATATTTACAAGTACAATTACGATTAAATGTGACGCACTTCAGAATAGTAATATTAGTAGATTTTAAAGGACGTGAGACATTCAAAGTTTCAACAACAAAAAAATCTTACTTTCAAATTATTTTGATTTTAATTATCATAAAATACAGCTGCAATTAAAAAATTCTTACCAATCACGCACTCAGCTATAATTTGTCAAGTACTCTATTTATGGTCAATCCTGATATTCCTTACCTACTATGAAAATCAACGGTTATCAGAGGATGACAACAACTACTGGAAATTCGGAATATTCGTTACATAACGAGACTAAAATAAAACCGAACAAGGGAAATACTCACACACATTTGGCTCAGAAGCCATATAAGGTTTCCTTCACTGTATAAGGGATCAAAATCACTATTAAATCTGAGACAGCATTCCACCATGACAATAACAATAGCATCTACATGCATAGTAATGCAACATAGCAGAGCCTAAAGAGGATAGTTTTTAACAAAAAAAAACAAAAAACATATACATACATTACATATGTACATACATACGTATTTATATCAGAAAAACCCTATAATACGAGTCATTAGTCTCATAAACGAAGCCAGAACATCCTAAGCAGACACATGTGATGAAATTTCTCAAAATCCTCAGTAGACATAAAACATAAATGGCCAGAACAATGGAGCAACCCTGCTACTCAAACACTACACAATATTATTAGTGAATGGTAGCACTACCATGGTAGAAGAGAAACACACCAAAAAAAAAAAAAAAAACAGCTTGATTATGACAACGTAATGGGAAGTCAAAACCCCTCATATTCTATGACAAGAGTATATATCCAGTAAAAAAAAAAAAAAACCAAGCGTTTGCGAATCATAGAGAAATGAAAAACATGAAAACCAACAAATTACCGCCAAAATACTAACGAATTTTCTATAAATTTTCCTTTTAAGAACGTACATGGTCACCAATCAGAGAAAGAAACAAACATTTTTTATAGCTGAGAAATATTTTAAATTGACATCGGAGGAAAAGAAAAAAAAAACACATGTTATATATGATTGAATCGCAAATGCAATCAAGACATCCTTCAGAGTCCACTAATATAAAAAAAAGAAAAACAAAAAACAATGTTTTATTTAATAAGAAAATTAGTATAAGCAATTTGTACACGAAAAAAAAGAGTTGTTACAGAAAAGTAAGAATTTAACATGAGGCCAGAAAAATATTATGTGTTAAAAGGGTGGAAAAAAAATGAGTACTGTATGGCAAAATCTATTAGCATATAATAAATATCAAACAGATCATTTTTACCCTGTTACGTTGTGTGTAAAGATTCAGCGTATTGACTCAACTTGCCTTCTCTTTCTTATCACAATAGTGGAATTTAAGTGCCGTTCCCACGGGGGGCCCCGCTATTTATTTATTATAGAATGATTTCAGATATAAAGCGAAAGAACACCAGTCGGAGAGCCAACAAAACGTCACTGGACAATAGTTTCGCATTAAAACCAGCAATAATTTTACAGGAAGGTATCAAGACAAATCTCAGTTGCGTACTGATACAAAGGCAATTAATTGTCCAAGCAACCAAAACGAAGAAAAAATTTATTAATAATAAAACTAATAAACGCAGTAAGACCTTGACCCTTGACATCCTTGACACAAATGAAAAAAAAAAAAAAAAAAAAAAATATGAACCTGACAATTATATAAATTTTTATCCAATGCGAGAATAAACTGTTTAATAACTCTATATAGTGCATATGCACTTAAATAATAAGCAAGAAAACTGTAATCAAGCGATTATATAATATAAGTAACTAAGCGAATTCTAGAATAAATTTTTTGCACAAGGGAAGCGTGCAAACAATAAGCAAATAAATTTATACACATAAAATACAGCGAATTGAACCAGTAGAGAAAATAGGGATAGAGCGTTTCAAACCACCCTCTTTCCTCTAACCAGAAAATGCTATACAACACACACAACATAACACAGCCATGCACATCAAAAAGGGAATTACCGCCAAGGACGTCGGCGTCATGGCCTCGGACGTGTTACGTACGATAGCATATAGCTATGCGTGCGTGCGCCTCTGCTGGCTTGGGCCTGAAAGATAGAGGAATAGAGAAGAGAGGTGACAGAAAAGGTAGAGGGAAGGGATGGAAAGATCAGCGAGAGACGCGAGAGGGTAAGGACGAAGTCTGCGAGACGAGAAGACACGCACAACTTCCCTCAAATATAAGTAATTCTAGTAAAGCATAAGTAACAACAATTCACGCTTCTATTTATTCCCGCACCGAGAATGCCATGTAACAGTTACTTTATATGTTATTATTGGATATGACAAGAAGTAACGTAATTATGATCCGTTTTATTGAGAGTATCTACAAGTAAGTAGTGACTTATCTAATGACACACTTATTAGTTATAGATATTAATGTAGCTTGATTTAAATGTTTTTTTATTTTTGATAGATTATTGTGTCCTAAATTGTTAACAGCTGTGATAGAACGAATTAACGTTATCCTTTATGAGCAATAGAAAGTGTCTACCATAGGCTAGGAAGCAATATATTATGGCATCACATGAATAATATAAAAATTAGATCAAATTCTCCCTGAAAATTTAAGAGCTTTCCAATGTACAAATGATACTTGAATTTAATTACTTAAAAAGTCAATATTTCAAAAGCTGGGAGGAACTTATTATCCAAACCCAGATGTTAATAAAGAATTTTCCATTTAACACGTGCTTTTCGCAGAAAAATTAAAACTGGTCTGGCTTTGAAGTAACCCGCATTGGAGGGTAATTATTTTAACGTCACCTCAAATGAAATCACAGAGCTTGCCTTTTTCAATATGCATTCTATTCCACAAGCATCCAATTTTGGGCGTGAACTTTTTTTGTGTTTGGTCCCAAAAAATACTATGTTACATAATACGATGCAGATGAAGATGACTCAAGTTTTTATGTGCCCTTTACATGGCACATGTGATGATATGTTAGTGATTTACTATTAATATCATTTTGAGTAGTTAAACTTATTCCGATGGTAGACATTTGATTTGTCAGTCTATCTCATTTCATAATTTATCTAATATATTGTGTTGTACGTCCATAAAATTTGAATAAAACACGTCTTTTATCTATTTCTTTGCTTTTGCTTACAGTATGACATGCTTAACTTTCTGATCATAAGTAAATTTAACAGTATCAAAAGTGAAAAGCCCTTATATTTTGATAGCGTAGTATAAACATATGAATGCTGTGATACTTACTAAAAAAACTTGTATTACAATACTATTACTAATACTTTAAGTATAAATAGAACATAAATAAAACTTATTGATAGTTAGTATTTTATACAAAAAAAAATGATTAATTGTATTTAACATTGCATGCTACCAATACGTAACTACAAATGTAGGTACAGAAACATAATAACTATTTAAGAAGCTTTTTGCTTAATGGGAAATTTTAATAGCGTAAATAAGATTTTTGATAAAGTAAAATATCTTTACTTCAGACAAAATGATAAATCTTTTAAGCATGATGACATGAAAAGAAGTATTAGTTTCGATAGCTTTAGTAAAACTTTTAACTAGGTGAAGCTAAAAAATTTCATCTGAAGTAACATAGCTTTGAGGTAAAATGTCATGAGAAAAGATTTATAAGTGACAGTAGCTGAAATAAAGTTCCTAATTAAGCAAAATGGCACAACTTTAAGCATAATTACATACTATTTAGGCAAAATATCATAAGAGAAATCTTGAAGTCTTGCTAGTTTGAAAAATATCCTTGATTAGTCGTAATATCATAAATATTAGTCAAACTAATATAGATTGTAGGCAAAAAGTCAAAAATAAGGGGCTATGGCATGCATAAGGTGATTTGACAATTAGGCAAAATATCAACCACCCCAATAGTGGCTTCCTGAAAAAGTTTATAGTGGTTGAAATGAAACCATAATTTTAAGTCCAAAATGTCTTTTTATAGGACTCTGATTTAGGAAAATTTTTTTTCAAACTCGTAGAGAGTTTCTCCAAAGCTAAGACCAAAGAACTTGACGTAAGCTCCAATTTGAGTCCTGTTTTATCAGAATCAGTGGCTTTCTGCAGAAGTTACTATCAGTTGATATGGTTTTTCCAACATCACTTTCCTTTAAAAAACTGTAAAGCAAGTTTTTTTTAAAGTAAAATCGAAAAGCTAGACATAAGATTTGATTTGAGATCTGTTAAAGTACAGTCAGTGGCCTTCTACAAAAGTAACAATCGATTTGAGTATGAGTACTAAAATAATTTGAGCATAATAATCTATAACGCAAATATTGGACAACAAATGGCATTACGTACGACTCTAATCGTATGAGATTATAGGGTTGACTGGTTTATATACTAAAGTTTTTATCTTATGAAACCCAGTCCAATGTAACTGTACCAACCTACTTCAGAGAAAAATCCAATTGAAGCACGAAGTATTAATTTGTAACTCTTCCTAAGTAAATTAAAAAACTGAGATTCAATAGATCGTGTCATTGGGAGTAGTAATTTTAAATATAACTTATTTTATTTTATGCTTCAAAGCATTTTAGCCTTCAAATCACGGTCTCACTGTAATCGGTAGTAACTTTTGCAGAAAGCAACTGATTATGATTCAACAGAACTCTATCTGAAGCTTATATTACATTCTTTTGTTTAAGCTTCAAAAAAGTTCTCTATGATTTTTTTTTTAAGTTATCTTGGAAAAATCAGAGACCAATGAGAAAACATTTTTAACTTAAAATTATGGTCTCACTTTAACAGCTCGTAACTTTTGTAGAAAGCTACTAATTGTAATTTAGCTTATCTACAGTTGAAGCTTAGGACATGTTCTTTGATTATTGCTTTAAAGAAACTCTCTACATGTTTTAAATGAAAGTTATGTTGAAAAAATCTGAGACCTATAAAAGGACATTTTGGTCTTAAAAATATGGTCTTACTTCATTCTGACTATGAGCAAAAATTTACTGATAGTTTGAAAGATACTAAGTTATCTGAAGTATGCAACAAGTACTCTGTATAACAGTGATAAGAGAATATAGAGAACACGTTAAGTAGATTAAATGATTATGACTTAAATAGTACAAAAAAAAGACCTTTGCAAATTATCAAGAATAAAACAAAGTTGCCTAATTATGGATGACTTAAAGAACACAGAAAGGACTACAACGTTAGAATCATCACCTCTGCTCTAAGTTCTCCCATTTACCACCTTTTTAAATAGTTCAGGAAATTTTAGTACCCCAAAATCTGATTATGTCGTCAAAAATAGTTTACAGATAAAAGAAAAATTACATCACTCTACAAGTCCCAGAAGGCTACACTTTAGTAAGTTTTGATGTTGTCGCTTTGTTTAGTAACGTTCATTGGAATGCTATTAAGTTAGCCATTGAACAAAAATAGTATTTATCATACTACAAGATAGAGTTATCACTTGAAGAGTTCTTAGACATTATACAATTTATTATAGATAACAATTTTTTTTTTTTAACATAATTGTTTACCACCAAGTTTTGAGCAGTGCCATGGGAAGTCCTATCAGTCCAATTTTAGCGGACTTGGTTTTGGGTTATTTGGAAAAAGACAGTATTATGACTAGTCCAGTAGATGTTTGTTGGTGGTTCAGGTATCTGGATGACATTTTAACGTGCATCTCAAAAGATGAAGTAGACGTACTCTGAAACCATTTAAGTGAATACGATTCAAGTACCCAAATCACAGTCGAAACGCCAGTCAATAACAGTATTAGTTTCATAGACATAAAAAAAAAATTACAAAATGGCTTTTTGACATTAAATTGGTTTAAGAAACCCACGCATGCAGGCTTATATTAAAGAACTTACTCCCACTGTCCTTTCTCACAGAAAATGAGTATTACGTGTGGTTTAGTCGCTAAAGCTATTAAGTTGTCTGATAAACGCTTTTATAATGACTACCTATGCTACGACGCTCTGTGTTGTTGACCAACAGTTTTTCATTGTGGTTATTAACGATTACATTAGTCAATGACTAAACAAAATGAATCATCAGAAAAATAATCACAAAAATATTTTTATAATTTAAAATTTATTGTAAAATAATACAGTAGTTTTACCTAACACAAAATTAATACAATCAAAAATTTAAGAAATGCTAGAAAACATGGAGTAAATGTAGTTTATCGGCCTACTAATAAATGTAAAAATATAGACAACTTATATATCAACAAAATACATAAAATCAAAAAATGCGATATTGTTTATAAGATATACTGTTAAGGTGGTCCATGTAGTTACGTAGGTCAGAGTGGCAGAGCTTTGGAAACTAGAACGAAAGAACGTAAGAAAATTTATCAAAAGTGCAAAAATTGTAAGACTGGTGATTCTTGTGGTATATGTAAGAAGGAAAAAGGCAAAAAATTGGCTTCACTTACCCGTACTATTAATATAGAACACTTTTTGAATTTGATCGTGATTCAATTAAAATTATAGACCAAGAAAACAACTATTATAATCGTTCAGTCTCAGAAATAATTTACATTAAAAGTTGAAAAGAACAATATAAATAGAGCCAGTGATACACAAAATTTAAGCTCGATATTCAAAAAATACTTTGATAGTTTGATAAGTTGATAATTGCTTTATCCTTTTTACATAATTTGTATAAATTTTGTATTGATATATCATGTAATATGCATAGTAGTATGTTTTTATTGGTAGTTGATTATAATAACGGTCGTTTTTAATTTTGTTAATGTTATTGTTAATCTTTCGCACCATATTGATACTTATTCGTTGTTAAAAAAGCGCCTAATACTTATTTTACCAGTATATACATACGATATAACACCTTAGTACTCCTAATACAGTAAGCAGAACTAGTTTGTTATTTTTAAGTAGACAAAATATAATTTTCATCATATTTGTCTTAAGTGAATGTTCGACGTTGCTTATTTATAAGTCTGAAGAGTTGAACCATTAATACCATTTTTTATTTGCGTATGATTTGTGCTATATAGATGCCATAAGACTTATTTGCTTATCTTTCTCTTTTGCAGATTACTGAAATTCTTGCTATACAAGACAAATTTTGTTAATCGTTTAAATAACATGTACCTGAGAATACTGAGTGTATACATTTTAACAGACAACTAAGTAGAACTTTCTTTTTATGAAGGAAACGTTTAAATCACTGAAGAAAACCGTGAAAAAAGAATAAAGGGAGGGGGGTTAAGCAGACGTAAGAACAAATCAAGTGGTAGTAAAGGAGGACTGAGGAGGGGGGGGGGCTAGCAACGTGCGAAAAAATATTTGAAGGGAGTGCAAGTTTTTTATTATTATTATTATTTTTCAAATAATAGAGTTTAAATGAGATAAGAGCTGAAATTCATACATATTACAGTATTAATAAAGTGACAATCAAGGAGGTTCGATCGTTTCTAAGGAGATGCATTCACTCGCTGAAAGGAATTAGTGTTGTACGTTAACATGCTCGAAGTACACATGAATTTTTTCAATATTTTTTACCAGTCCAATTGTCAAAAAAGAAATTCTTAAAATCGCATTATCTAACATTGCTCTTATGGGCAAGAGCGATTATTCAGCTTTTACTGCACAAATTTTGAGGCAAGAGATGTATTCATGGTGAGGAAAAAAATAAAATGGATAGCTTAACTTTTACGAAAGACTTTTGTATCGAAAAATATGTACCTTATTAGGCATTTGAAAGAAATATATGTGCAAACGTAAACGAAGTCACGATCAGATCATATGCTAAATGTATGGGCGAGAACCGGATCATTGTCTGCTGTCAGCTGGTCTTTTCACATGGCACGAGACATCTGTACAAAATAGCTTCTAGAATTTGTCAAGCTCGAAACCATGATTTAAGACTTGGCCAACCCCTGCTTAAGACCCCAAACTATAATGATGTGAAAAAAAAAGTTTACTTTTCGAAAATGTATAACACACTTTTGTTGATGAAAAGTAAGTCCCCATTTACCTCTTTAACATTAATTTTACTCTGCAAGCAACATGTTTTCAAGTTTCTTACACGAACTATTAGAAACTAGCTGCTTTAAAGTACGTACCATTATTTTTTCATAACATTTAATGGTTTAACTTTCAAGCACTAACGAGTTTAATATAGTTTGATCAACCATGATGCAGTGAGCGAATGTCTTCATGCACGGTTAGTACAACTTACTTCAACACATTATCTTATTGGAACCCTCCATATACCCGCTCACCACCCCCCGGTAAAACAACCGAACCTCCTTAAGGAAGTTGACCAATCTGACGATGAAATCTGTATCAATTTTTCATTCAAAACATGAAATAATATTATTATGTTAATGAGACATTTGCGTACATCAGATGGTTTATATGGTTAACAAAACAATGGATGTGAATTAAAACAGTAGAAAAATGGCGTCGGGGCAGTGAAGGGCGAAGGAAGGAGCAAAAAATATCGTATGGAGAGATAGTGGAGGGGCCATGGGGAATAGTGTAAGAGTGGGGAGCTCTGTCCAATATTCATTTTGTTAAAATAATGTAGAATGCCCAACATATCTGAATATGTCCTATGTCAACACTTCCGACGAAGAAACGTACAGAACGGTCAACCACCATTTACATTAGCATTGTAACGTGACTTCAAGTACGTTTCTTTGTCAGAGGCATCAATGTAATTTAGGAGGATATATATATGTATAGTGATTTTTGAATTCCAATTAAAACCCCCCTCTGCCCCCCAGCCCCCTAAATAAGGTAGAATTCTAACAGGTTTTACGTAATTTCAGCTGTGTTAAATTTTTCGTCAGCCCTCGTTTAACTCCTCCTTAAGCCCTCTTAGCCCTCCACTTGATGTTGATGAGCACCCCTCATTCTCTGCTCTACTATCCTTAGCCGCCTTCTAAATAAAATAAATTCTATAAGTTTCTTAATATATTTTTATTGGGTTGAATTTTTATTTAAGCTGCTCTGTTGCCCCACCCACCTCATAATTTTATAATAATAATGTATAATAACTTCTATCAGCAGCATCCTTACATGAAGTAAAATTGTATTAGTAATCGAGTCATTTTTAGGTCAACTTCTTTTTGAACCTCCGTTTTCAGCTCTCCTTACACTTTTTTAACACTAAGCCTTCTCACAATTTCTGAACTACCATTTTTTACCACTTTTTTGCTCCACGTTATTATTTCTTGTTTATATGTAATGATTATTTTAGCTGTATAATTTTGATACCACATTTTGATACTGTCAGTTTTTTTTTCATTTTTATTGGGTTAAATTCTTGTTTAGTTCTTTTCCATCCACCCTTTACAACTTTATAATCCAACACAATTTTTATAGAACTCTCTCCAGTCACCCTTCAATTACATCTTAAAATGAGGTAAAGTTATATAGGTCTTGTTATATCACTATTTGCACCTTCTGTCTCAGTTCTCCTTACAGATTTCAGAAAGCCTTTAATTTTCAGCACATAAGCACACTTCCACACCACTATGGCACGCTGGTTTTTTTCTTCTTAGGCTTTCTAGAAGCATATTACTTGCGTTATTGAAAATGTGTAAGAACATGGCATTATATTCTTATACTTAACCAATAACAACGAATAAGCTTCTAGAATACTAAAACCATAGACCAAGCTCGTAGCTCTATTAACCATAAAAAGAAACACATTTTATTTGTTCAAATATGTCAAATAATGCGCATCGTTATGAAACAATATTTAAATAATAATGTTATTGACTTCAAATATTTCTTTATTATTTAAATAATATGTGCACGAATATTACGTACAGTTTTATACTGTTACTAATATAAAGTAATTAAATTTCTTTTTATCTACTTAAGATGAGTTAAAGTCGAAAATTTCTTTGCAAACAATATTTTCTACTTTTAAATTTTTACAACCGTCTATTTTAATATAAATTCCATTTTTATTTTTTCACCTCAATAACGTGACTTATTATTGACCATGCGAAAACAGTGGTTTGTTTTGAATATAATCCAACATTGATAAAACTTTGACTTTGAAATTTATAAATAGTCATTAAAAACGCTAAGACTACAGGGAATTGTTTTCTGTATAAAGTAAAAGGTAACGATGATAAATTTCCTGTCCTAAGAGGTACTTTCGGTACCAGAACTCTCATTCCAATTCTTTCTCTAGTTATAATTTTTGCTTTAATGTTGTATTTAAGTAATTTTTCAATTTGTAATGTTGTACTGCCACATAACCCGTTAACTAAACTTAAATTTTGTGTCAACATAACAATTACTCTAATTCTTAAATGAAGCTAATGCAGTGGTAAGCCTTCACGAATATAGCTTAGAAGTACAATTTGAAAATTCATATAAATATCATTATCACATTTATTAACACCTTTGTAAGAGGCATGATGTATGCTGTAATGTGGTGTTATTTCTCCTTTTATGTTTATTGTGATATTTATTTTTATTTATGACATCTGTGTCACATAAATCACGTATTGTTCTTTCAAATATTTCTAAGGCTTTTTTTGAGATCATAGAAGCCTCGTCATTTGTAGTTAAATCTACTTCTTTTAATTTTTTTAGATTCAAATTTCAAAAACAAACTTTTTACATTGTTTCAGTCTACTGATATACAAAATATTTCATGACTGGTCATTTCTTTTGGAAGTAATATCGATGCTAAGCCAGTTCATGCCATAGATTTAATTTTTTTTTTCACGTAAAATGAGAAAATTAATTAACGTTTTACATAGAAATGTTTTTTCTGCATCTCCTGGGCCATCGATAAAAAAAAATTTATCTGTCTGTTCACATACAATATTGAAAATTGTGATTTACGATCAGAGAGATTCACTACGTCCAGTGAGTATAACCACAATTTTTACATTTTTAGTACTTCTTCAAATAGTCTCAACTGTATTCAATATTAGGCCTGATAAGAGTCATATATAAAGATGTTAAACAAAAGCGAAAAGAATCTGCTAAATTATTTTTTTCGGAAATACTATATAATCAATAGAATGATTAACATTTTTTTCAAATATTATCTCTTCGGATATTTTCTGCGATTAAAAACAAGCTGCATAGGCAGAGGGGACTCTCCCTTCCTCGTCCCTTTGAATGATACCCCAGAACCTCCTTAAGACAATTGGATTAAGTAAATATTCAGAACGATTGTAATTCAAGAAATCATAATTCGTTTAAAAAAAAATTTATTATACTATGTGCTAACATCTCGTTGTGAATTTCTCTATGATGATAAATCAGTCTTATCGATTACTTTTTAATTTCTCTGGCAGTTATAAGGCACAGACACTCTTTTCATTGGTGGGAGATATTTTAAACACCCATATCTCGTTGGTGAGAATTTCTAGTTTTCAGAGTTATGGCGTTAACATACTATATCGCCTAATTTTTCACATATACGTAGAAAGGCGAAAATTATTTATGCATCAGTTTTGACTGCTGCTTGAAAAAGAAACAGAAAAGAAGCACAGAACTTAGAAATTCTTGATATGTCAGGTCTAAAACACCTTAAAACTGTTTTACACGAGTTAATAAAAATTTACTATCATGAAGAAAATTGTCAGCATCGAGAATAAATGTTACTTAACGTTACATTTAAATCAAGACTCTTACGCTAGTTTTTGACTTGGCAGGAAAAAAAAAAGTTGAATGTTTCGATATGAAAAATATAATAAATAACTTGTTTAAAGAAATCTTATTTTGTAAGCAATTATTATTTATTTATAAAATTTATAAGTTATTTTACTCAGCCACATCCTATCCACATGCAATCGCTTGTTATATCGTGGATTTATGTATGGCACACTGTAAATTAGTTACGGTGTTGTACGTAAACAATTATCATAAAAAAATACCGTTGCTCTTGACCTCTTGTTAATTCTTAATTTTACTTCTTTTCTAAAGAAGTGTTCAAATTAATTAAAGATCATGCATACAAACTACAACTTTTTTAGAAGATAGCAAACAAATATTGTTTAGATGCATTGATTTTGTTAATGAACAGCAAAATTCTTGTAACTCTGCATTAAAAAATAATTTTTTTGATAACATAGAAGAAGTAATAACCTTGAGAAAAGAAGAACGTAACTCTCAATTTTGAAAAAAATCCCAGAAGAGTGTACACCATTTTCTATTTCCTGCACTTTGTATTCTTAGGCTCTCCAATTATTGAGATTTGTCTTAATATCAGAATACTTAAGAATCTCAGCAATTACAAAAATACTTTAAAAAAAAACGTTTAATAAAAATTGTGTTAAACTTAGGGAAATTCAACTTTTTAGCCTTAACGTTCATGTACGCAACTAGTTATAAATCTTAGTTCAAAACAAACGGCACTAAATATTTTTTTCCTGCGAAATATGTATTTTAAGTTTTTCCTTAGTAGTTTCTACGCTGAAGTAAACATTTGCCTTCCAATAAGCAAGTCTATTAAGTAAAACATAAGTCTTAGTCAGTGACAATAAAAAAACGCTTAGATGTAATAGAATTGGCCTCAAGAGAACTGTTGTTGAATATAAAAGAATAAAATATTTATAATCTACTGGAAAAAATTAAACTCATTGCGCTTTGGGGCTGTAACATTGGCTTACACTTTTTAAAATAATATAAAAAAGCAACATTCACAGTTGGTCATTATAGAGTTAAAAACAAGATTGTGAAGTTATCTAAAGTAATTCTTTGTAGAATTATTTTAAATAATATAAAACCTTACATGTATAAAAATGTATTCAAGATGTCTAACCAGTGGCTCTATGTCAGTAAAAAAAAATTTATGAATTTTTAATCCTATTATGTAAAAAGAATAGCTTTTTTAAACATTTTTTTGTAAGACTAAGTAATATGTTCGCAAAGAAGTTATAACTATTACTTACACTGTATTCTTTTTTCTTGGTGATAGCTAACAGATTTTTTTTCACTGGCTCCTGTGATTACTGTACAGCAGCCAGAAAGCTTACCATGCACGCAAAAAATAACTTTTTTAGGTCTTACATGTCCTCCTGCAATGTTCTGTTCTGAAGTAAAGTTGCTTCCATAATTTTTTACTATCTTTTTACAGAAACTGAAACAGAAATCAATGTATGATGAAAAGTTAACAATATTTCTAATGGTTAAAAAGTAAACTATACTGAATAATAATCTAATATACATTTTTGGGGGGAAATAAACAGCCCCCTCCTAAATGATTGCACATGAAACAGGATTTAAATACTCATACCTTTGTATACTCTGTACCAGGTAATCTTAATCTAGATTCAAAAGAAGTAATGATGTGTGACAGTTTACTGTATGAAAAAAATTACAAGAATTTATAAAAACTTGCGTTGGACATGCAACAACCTTAATTTTTCAGCTGTGTAAGACTTATAGTTTTTTAAGCCACGATTATATAGTAAAACAACTATATGACTCAAGATGCGCTTAATTAGCTTAATGAAATAAAGGTAAATAATTATTACTTTTAATGTACATTATGAGGATACTCTAAAATTATCAAATTAGATATTCATCTAAAATTTGATGCTTATGCTACAAAGATTAAATTATTTTATCACCAAGTTGCCTTTGTAATAAGAAAATTTTACGCTACTGAATTTTTTATTTTAATCTTTCTGATAAATATGAGTAAGTATGTGAAAACACGTTGTTTTATAGACAATTCGTATGCAACAACTGCATAGTAATATTCTTAAATATATATATTTTACAAAAAAACTCTTTGCGTATCGTATGATATTAATGTATAATAAGGTAGCAAAGGCAGTAATTCTAGATTACAGGCATCTCGCAGTAAAAGTTAGTATACGTGCATCATAAATTATACATTATCTTTTAAAAAACTGTATTTGTTAATTTTTTTTACTGTCAGTTATATTTATCTAAGACATCACGATAAGCGGTCAATCATCAGTTTGTCTACTACTGTCATGAATTACATTTGAGGGTAAAAATTACATAATCTTTATTTGGAAAGCTGTTTATATTGTAATAGCTAGTTCATAATAAATTAAAATTTTTTAGAGATCGTTATTTCATGTGATTTACGGTGTGGACTTTGATAGTGTGTGTAACTTTCAAAATACGGTGTTGTTAATTATTAAAGGTATTATGGTATGTTTTAAAAATTTTTTTAGTGCACTGTGAGAAACCTGTAACGAAGATAATAATGTCGTGATATTCTCATGCGTGGCAAACTTATATTTACAATGATGTTACTTAAATGACTTATCGGAGTAGGTAAGCTGGGAGGGTTCTCACTTACCAAGAAGGGAAGCTGTAGCACGAAGGTATGGGGCTCTGAAGGTGGAGGGGAAGTGCCGCAAAAGCGGATCAGCCGAGCTATATTGCACAAGCTTATCCGCGCTCCCTTTTCCAGTGTTGTATAGTTCTCTAGACTTGTTTTGGGATCGGGCCACTAACCAACTCGCATGAAAATGCACACACGTGTACGCACATGTGTTAGTGCTGATGCTGGATGGTATCTGGCTTACTTCCGCTCCGAGGAAGGGGACGATCCCATGTGTTGTACTTGCAAGGAGGCCCCCGCTTTAACCACTCACCTATACGTGCATGCATAAAAATGCACATACTCGTACAAGCATGTGTAAGTTCCCGTACCCGTGCTTATATTTTTCTAGTAAATATACCCTTATCTTCCCAATCTCTTAATGCTTGCCCACTTGCGTGCTATTATTTTTCTTGAGAGCGGGTGCATGGAGTTATGGACTATTAAATAAATACAAGAAATATATTTTTCATACATGTATTGTGTAAAAACACACATCTTACAAATAAGCTTACATATGAGCACGCAAACTAAACTTGATACGTATGTTTATAAGAACACATACTTACGTACAATCTCTTTTATACATTATTAACTCACCATCTAAGGTAAAAAAAATCTCGGCACCAGATGACACAACTCCTCACGCTGATTTTTGTTGCAATCTGTCTTTTTCATCAACCCATTGTGAAAATAATAGTGGCGACTAAATAATTCCAGTTCACGCTCCCACTTTTTATGTTCTTTGTCGCTTGAATTATACACAAATTAATACTGTCTCCACAACAGTAGTTCTAAATACGTTTTTTTAACTTGAGATTTGTGATGTATTTATTCCAACTCTCTTTTTCTTCTTTTTCTTAATGTGAAATATGCTTACGTAAATCGTAGTTTGTAATATTGTCATACATTAAATATTCATCCAAAATTTCGTTGCAATATTGCATCATGTTCATCAAAAATAAATTAAAATCATGACGTAGAGAATAAATTTAAAGGAGAAAAACGTCCTTTATTTACTATTTATGATCCTTTATTAAGTATACATTTTTTACATTGGGTTGTAAAAATCATAAGCCTATTGAGGAGCACCTGACAAAGCCATTTTGTTTTTTCAAGTACTTTAACATAAATTTTGTCATCTTCTTTAATACTAGACTAAAAAGTAATTATTACATCTTAATAGGACACTTCTCCAGAGTCCCAAAGGATATCATGTTAATTACGCTCTAACCATAGATTTTCACGTTTATTTTCAGGCCTTAGCTAGCCACGAATGTAGGAGGGGGGGGGGGCTTGAAAAGAAATACTTTTGTCGTAGAAACTTCTTCCTCTAAAGGAAGAATTGCTACGGCTTAAAAAATCAATTCATTGAATATAGTCTGGAAGCCTTGCATATCAATCACGTATTTAATCATCTTCAAGCAAGTACAACTAAAAATCAACTAACAGAATTACTTACTTACAACCTCATTTTATACACTATACGCATATTACATTTTTTTTTGTTGCCCCACCATTACAAAGCGTTTTTATCGATGTAACCAGAGAGTTGAAAATATATGACAAAGCACCATTGGAATCATTGGAGGGCGATAGTAATCGGTGTTAGCATCATGGAGCGATTTTTTGATAATTCTGCTAATGCTGACTGCTGTGTCAAAAATTTTGTGATTTTTTGTGAAATAGTGCGAGTAGAATATCAACAACTATTGAATGGTGTAACTACAACTAATAATTAGGATTTAGTTAATAATAGTGTGATAGTGCTTGGAAGTATGGAAAACTATCTGCAATCATTAAAATTGTCACCACACATTAAGCAAAAGTTATTGAATATTGAGTATCTCATAACAACTTTTGTGAAAACGTTTTTTTTTAAATTGGAAATTCAAGGACATGGCCTTGCTCATATATCAATCCATAATGATGATACTACTGTGAAGTAAAATAAACTTGATAGTGCATTTCAAAATCGTATAAGAACTGTCATTATTGTAAATAGCAAGCACTTGGATGTGGTAAAATTTCTGTACCCTGCAGAAAAAAAGTTTGTTTCAAAATTGCTAGAAATTCTAAATCGGCAGCATGCTTTAAAAGTTAACACATTTTTAGCAGCAGAGTTTGTCTTAGTGAAAAATGATACGGAGACTACTAAATTTAAGTACTTTAATACTGAATCAGAATGTATTTTTCATACAACTGATTTGCATAAATGGTTTGAAAATAATGTTAACAAACCCGTTGCTACCTCATTGATGAATTCCAAGAATGAGATTCCGGGTAGACTTTGCACTCTATTTTAAATTTAGTACTAAATATAAAAAAATATCAGACCATGAATGGTAGTTCGGGCTTTGAATTTTCAGCAAAGGACATGGCTCAAAAAGTATTTAGACCTAAATAGTAATAAAAGAAAAAAAGCTAAAAATGATTTTGAAACAATGCTTTTTAAACTTTTTAGCATTACTATTGTTGAAAAAACAATGAAGAATGAAAGAAAGTGAATCGATAATAATTTTTTAGATCATTGGGATGGGCGTTGCGGTGCAGGCACATATTTTGCTAAGCCCAACTTTCATAGCTGTAAAATTTTTGATGAAAATTTCGTAGCGATTCAATTACAACGATTATAAGTTATAATGAGAAAGCCTATGTTTATTGACGTTAGACTTGTCAAAAATGCTTGGTTACCGCTTTTATCATAATCATTTAATTTCTTAACTAAAAAATGATTGCAAACTGTTGTATATTGATACAGACAGTTTTATATATGAAATTGAAAACCATGATATTTACTAGATAATTAAAACTGACATTCAGGAATTCGATACATGCACCTATCCTAAAGATAATAAGTGTAAAATGGAGTTTAAAAATGAAAAATCATACAACTTATGAATAATGAGTACAATAGTAATATTATTTCGAAATTCGTCGGTCTCAGAAGTAAAATGTACAGCATTCTTATTCATTAACAAGATATCATAAAAAAAACCAAAGGGTGTTAAGACCAATGTTGTTAAAGCCATTCTTAACTTTAATGATTACATTGATTGCCTACACGATCGAAACATAAATATAAATCAAGGGCAAATGAATATTAAATCTCGTCTGTATCAGATTTATTCTAAGAAACAAAAAAAAATAGATTTCAGCTCTCGTGATGATAAGCGATGCATTTTTCCTAATATCACTGACATATTACCCTGGGGGCAATATAAAGTAAATTAAAAACAGCGAGATGAAGTGGTATAAGAAGAGAAAGCTAAGGAAGATAGAGAAAACGTTATAAATCCAAGATATTAGAGTCATGCTGTTATATATCACTGAGTGACCATACAATAAACAATAGAGAATCGAGGATCACAACAGATGGAAGCGAAGAAAAAAAAATGACGAGGACAGATGGGAAACAGCTTGTATAGGAGAAAGAATTAGAGAGGAGATCAACATGGTGACATCACAAAAAAATAGAGGAACCTTCACATTCAGAATAACTAAAAAAAAAGCATATCATTGATCAAATGCAAAACAATGAACAAAATATGATAACTTTTAGTTTCCATGATAGCAAGCAATGTAATGTTTTTTCTATGACTGACACATCATCCAGCGAGAATGATAAAATTAATAAAGAACGTACCAGAGAAGAACAAAAGGATAACGTCAACGAGCAACACAATGAAACGAATGGGAGGGAGATGACTACAGTAGAGCTACCTTATGTGTTAGTAGAAACTTCATATAAAACACCGCAACAACAACTGTAGGCCAGTTTAATCAGAGTTGCTTGACAGCGACATGAAGTCATCGATCGTTTAGTATTTAAAGAAAAGGGTATCATCCAACGACAACCATACAAGAAAACAAGTGTGAAGACGGAAAATTTTAAAGAACTCTTACTGAGAAAAAGAGTAAAACACAATTTTGAGATGAATATGAATGTGTTTTCTTCATACCTATATTTTTTTACGTATTTTTTCTATTTTCATGAATATTAAAACTAGTACAAATTTTATGTTTCTTTGTTTCAGATGTCCGATCTGGCAGCTTTAAATTAAGTCTTAACAACTTAATGATGAGTTTTAAATAGTTTTACCTGCTGCAGTGTCAAAGAATATTGTGGATAATGAAGTACTCTATAATAATTTATTAGAATCCATACAAAACATGAAGCTCGTTATAACTTAAAATAGTTGTCAAATTTAATTTGCAAGTAAATAAATGAAATAGTTTTTCTGAAATAACGAAAAACCATTCATCCTTTTTTTTATAAAAAATTTCTTCAATAAATCAACTTCTTTACGATGCGAATATTTTTGTTTACTTTATTTTTTTCCATGCATTTGCCTTATGTCTTCTGTACATTATATTTTCTAATTTTAACTGATCTTTTAAAATCCAACCATTGTGGGTAATGTCAAAGCCCGACCATTTAACAAAAATTTGATTTTTTGTCGGCGTAGAATTTTCTTAACAAAATAAAAATTAGAATATTTGGTTCTCTGCACTTCTTGCTCGCAAAAGCCATCAGAGATTGGCTGCTGCTCATCATCCTTCAAATGGTAGGTGAATGGCTTCGTTGGTGCTACTTGGGTGATGGTAAAAATTTTTGTCAACCAGTTAGGCATATATAACCTTTCTCAAAGAATTATTTAGTGTTACCTACACGCACTTTATCACCAACTTTTAATTATGATTGTGTTTTTTTTTTCGTAAATACAAATTTTTGTAAAATATTTTTTTCATCAACTACTGAAACATCTTCGGGCTTCACACCAATCGTTCAAAGTTTTCAATTATTGTAAGAAGTTATCAGCTGTTGTGAAATATTGAGCCACTTGTAATTATCTCTTACACTAAACTTTTTCCACATAGCATGATTGAGGGTACGACTAAATCGTTTACATATAGATGCCTAAAGATTACGGTACGTGGAGTATAACTTAATTTTGTAATTTTTAATGAGACCTTGAAAGTTTGCGTTGTAAAACTTTTTATTACGATTGGCTTGCAAAGAAGTTAAAACTCTTAAGCTAAAAAGAAGTTAAAGCTCAGTTACCGTTGCAAACTTAAGAAGGGATGATCATTCATCAACAAAAAGGTCGTGGTGTCATTAATACAGTCATTTACAAACTGCCACTAGAACTGCACGTGCCAAGATATCAGTATTGCGAGCCAGGCACTAAACTAGCTAAGAGATTATCCCGTGAAGATCCAGGCATCAACCTATTGGATAAAGCTTATAAACAACACGATATAGCTTAGTCTCAAAACTCTGACAACATAACAGCTAGAAACGTAGCACACAAAATTTTATCGGAAAAGGCTTGGCAAAGCTTAAAAGCTAAAGATTAAAGTATTGGTGAAAAGGCTACTGCTTTTGCTGTGAACAGTGAAATAAAAGCGAAATCAGAATTAGGAATCGGTTTATCAAAGAATAAAAAAACAAGAAGTAAGAAAAAAGAAAGTTGGAAAGATAGTGACTTTAAAGAAATTAGTTCAAAATGCTAAAAAGTCCATGGTTACCAGTAAATGTGCCCTCAAAATTGTAAGTTCTCTTTAAAGGAAGTCTCAACAGTCAGGAAAAAAGCTGGTGGTAATAAAAATATTATAACACCACGCATATGATACATACCTCATAAAATGGGAGGTTTTTTTACCATACATCGTATCCGCATTTGCAGATCTAAGCGCTGTAGGGACTATTGCTAATGGTGCAAGTGGTATATATAAAGCAATAAATCAAGCAAACGAAGCCAAGAAGCAGCCTAAAGAGAGTGCAAGACACAATAAAAAAACGGAAGCTATTTTACTTGGTAAAGGCCTCTTTCTAAAATCGCATAAATAAGATTTCAGTCCATACTTAAAACCAGGAAGGGGGTTAAAAAAAAAGTTCGAAGTAAAACTGCCTACTTGAGCTCTCAAAAATAAAGATATCATAAAATATACAAAACCGTTAAAGATACTACATTTTTGAGGAGTGTTGATAAGAATTTATATGCCATTCAGTGTCCTACATTAGAATGAATTAGCTATTGTTCGTCCAGATAATAAAGAAGGTCCTGGTACTCACTGGGTTGCAGACAAAAAACAAAGTAATAATGTAACATATTTCGATAATTTTGGCATTTTACAACCACTGCTAGATTTGATGTTACACCGCAGTCTTGGTATTATTAAGTTGAGCTCCAGAAGAAATAAAAAATTTAATACTCATAACTGTGGTCATCTCTGTCTACGATTTTGAAGTAATAATCTTAACCATAAGCCTTTATAAGCAAGTGATGAAAAAAAATTTATCATTTATCGATGAACCTTTATGGGAGACGCATTCACTTTAAATTTATCTAGTACATCATCCGTTCTCGAAGCACAATATTTTCCTCCGATTGAGCTCTCACCACAAAAAAATTACGTTATTGGTTTAGTGGAATCACTCACATTTAACTCTATACCTAATATTGACAAGAGTAATATTAAGTTACGCATAGGTGAAGGGATGGTAACTTTACCAACGGGCAGCTACGAAATTCAAGATATAGAAAATTCTCTCACTGACGTATGAACACCCGAAGATATTTCGACAAGTGTAAAGCCAAACAATAATACGCTTCACAGCGTGATTCTGTGTAGCCACCCAAATGAGTTTCAACCAGACGACTCGTTGGGATCAGTTTTAAGTTTTACAAAACACATTCACATAAAAAAAAACTCATAAGTCAGATAAATCTGTATTAATTCTTAAGGTAAATGCAGTTCAAGCTGAGTGTAACATTACTACTGGAGCATATATAAATGAACGTAAAGTTCATACGATTTATAAATTTTTCCCTGTTGTTCCTCCTGGGTATAAAATTATTGAAGTTCCAACACAAATAATTTACCTACCCATTGCAGTCAAAACAAAAGATCATCTTCAAGTTCAGATCTTTAATCATAAAGAAAAATTAATGAATTTCCGAGAAGAAGTTATAACAATAATGCTACACGTAAAACAATTAAATTGAATGAATAGGTATTTTATATGTCATGAAGGGAAGAAAAGAAAAATTTTATAGGAGATGTATAAGTGAACTAATATGGGAAAGACGAATCAGTTATCAACGAGCAACCAAAGCACTAACACGTCAGACCGTACAGTTTTTAAAAAGTCTAGGCTTAAAAGTGATCGTTGGCTAAACTTTATTTGCATATTTTCCTGCTGTTTTCATAATAAAAAAAATTCTAAACATTCAGTCGTGTGTCACATTCGATGAATCAATTGCACACTATGAAATTCATGCACGTCAGCCTTACATTTCATCAGCATTCAACAATAGTAATGAGGTTCACCTCTCAATTCAACATCAAGATTTATGTCTCTTACTCTTATAAAGCAATCTACATATTTGTGGACGTATTACATTAAACAATAATACTGCAGTTACGCGAACTAAGTTAGTTAATAATGCTATCTGTCATTCATTTGAAGAAATTCACTACGAACTTAATGTCATTGAAATAGTCAAGTGCAAAAATGTTGGTGTAACAACTTTAATAAAAGGTTGGATATCACACTATCCAGGTAAAAGTTCAATGCTAGAAGACTTAGGATGGCTAGATAAAACAGAAACAAACAAATTAGTTGATGCTTAAGATTATTTAGATATTTTTATACCTTTAAGCACGATACTTGGCATTCCTAAGGACTGTCGTAGAGTTGTAGAAAATGCAAAGCATGAATTAATCCCTACGAGATCTAGAAATGACTTAAATGCAGTCGTACAAACAGTTGCTAATGATGTTTACGGAGACTTTAAAATTACATTGACTCGAATAAAACGGCTCATGCTTTACATAGGTTCGTCAGACAGACTCAAAATTCGTCTGCTTAATGTCACTGCAAAAGATAAGCCAATTTCTATGAGCTTTTACAATTGGGAGTTATATAAATATCCCTTCTTTCAACAACTTTAAAACATGTTTGGACCGTAAAAACTTTATATCAATTGGAAAAATCAAGTTTTGTGATTTAAGGCTTTCAAACTAATCGTAAAGGTCTGGAAGCTGCCAATGCTCGTCGGTTTGATCACTGTTATATAAGTAATGTAAAGTTATTTCTTTACCCTCAGTACTATCCCTATGGAAATCTCAATCTCAACATGAATCATGATCAATTTTCTTACTCTACAATTTGTATACAAATTTTCAAAATGTGTATTATGGTAAAGAAACAGAACCTATGATTAATAAAAACGATTTGATTAGATACATGCTACTCATTATTATTGACTGTTCGAAACAAAATGGAGCTTTGAAAAGTGCACCAGTTGATGTGCGTTTGGAATTCAAGTCAAGAGACAATCATGTGTGGGGATGTGAGGAAACTTGTCTAAACTTGCTCATAAAAAATAAAACAACAATAGTTATTTAACTCAGTTTATGCTATGCTATGATGGAGTATGTCGTTAACATGCAAGGTTTCAAAAAGCCAGGCACTGATTATGTGTTAAAATAATTAGCAATTCTTTCGTTAAGTGAGAACGTTGAAATATATGTGTTTCTTTTTAAACCACCGTTTTATTGGTGTAAGTTAAGTCAAACGTATAAACGTTAAAGTTTATGGCTTGAGCTTTACTATCATGGATTGAATTGGAAATCTCGTAAAACTAACTATATAAAAGTTAGGAATGTACTGCAAAAAAAATCTCAAAGATGCTAAGACGATTTTTGTAATTGGAGAATTGATAAAAAGGTGGCTCGAAAGGTCTTATTTTCAAGTTAATGACGTGGTTGATCATCCAAAGTTTTAACTCATAACACTAGCAACTACATCTCTTCATCAGAATGGTGCGTATAATTCCATGCGTGCCACCCACAATGTCAAACGAATAAAAAAAATTTATTTTGCTAGGGAGTGGAAAGATGTCATTGATTTTGAAGATGACATACAATTGAAACTTAATAAAAGTGTATATTTAAGATTTATTGTCACAAATGAATGTATTAAATTGATATAATTGTCATAATTCATTTAACCTTTCCTAAAACTAGCGGAAGATATATATATTAAGAACCAATTATCATATTTTTATAAAACATACATTAGCACAGAGTAGGACATATATAAATGAACTTTAGCACAGAGTGTTGCTTAGTTAATCACACAGCATTAAATGTAATGGATACGCGTTTAAATTACAGTTAGGTCGACGCTTTTAAGCTACAAAATAAAGAATGGATCTATACACAGATTATGCTACAGAGATTAAAGGTTTACTCAAAGCTTCTTGATAGATTTTACCCAAAGAAGTGGCTGTTGTGTCTCTTACGATACCAGCGATCAGTCATTGAATTGTGCAGCCCCCATACTTTTTTTATACCTTACCTATACATGTGTGCTAAAACAATGATCATCAGTCGAAGAAAGTACATGGACTTTGCTGGTCCGAGAGTTATTGTTCCATTAGAAAATTACAGCAGTACTTTTACGCTATAAAAAAAAATGCTAACTGAATTTACGTTTATGAAGATAATACAGCTGCGTATTTAGAATCTACAATAGAGTGTGCTTCGATTAACATTCAACAATATATGATGCCAACACGTCACAACCTTAGTACGGGATATCCAACAAAGGCGTAAATGTGTGGTACTTGTGAGGCACAAAAAAGTCTACGTAGAAAGAAACTTTGCGCACTTAGTAAAGCTCATCAAACTAAATTATTTCTGTGCTCTTTGGTGAAAAGCGGCATTGAACCAGACACAGAATATTTCATAGACGCTCTTTATAATTATAAGAAGAAAATCTCACAAATGCTTCCCAGTTGAGATATCGTTAATGGACCTAATACTTTAGTTTCATTATCCCCTGCATGAGCATTTTGCTGAAATGAAGACTTTTTTCATGGGATTTATATTTTGGTTTAGCGTTAGCTTCTGTGTTTATTAGTATTGATAAGCTTTGCTTTTGTACTTTTTTAAAAATTATTTTAACATGTTGTCAAAACTTGGCTTGAAGCGGAAATCTAGCAAAGATCAAAAGTAATGTTGAATGGTGCGATGAAAGGTCACGTGACAAACAGTTTAAAGATTGCTTAAGAAATCACCCAACTTCACCGCAGATCACAGAATGCATGTATTGCAAAAAAAACATTCAATTAACGAGAAAATCATATCTTTATCGACATACTTTGTCTTTTTTACGTTGCAACTCCATCGATAAAGCAAAAAAATTGAAAGTGTGTGCAAATGAAGCAGACAAAAGTTCTTTGCGTTATAAAAACAGTGCTGTATCGTCCTTCATTTAGAAGCATTGTAAACATTTTAAATAATGTTCATTTTTCTATTCTTGTTGACGAAAGCACTAATATAAGCAATACAAAGCTTTTGTGCGTAACAGTGCACTACTTTGACTTGACGAAGGAAAAAGTTGTCCAGCACCTACTTCAAATTTTAGAATTAAATCCCCTACGAGCTTCGGCTTTGGATATTTTTTTAGTTTTATAGAAATTTTTCAAAGACAATAATATCAGCTTTAACAATTCAACATCTTTAGCTTGCGATAATGCTAGCATAACGACGGAAAAAAATGGTTTTCAAAAGCATTTAAAAGATGTCGTTCCTTTTTTAATATTATTAAATTGTACGTGCCATACCCCAGCTATTTCTCTCACAACCGGAAACATTACCTTGGATTAATTGATTATTTTAGGCTTGAAGTTTTTGAAAGCAGTAAAGCAAAAATAAATAAAAATTGTAAAACAAAATAATATGATAAAATTGGAGAAGAGAAAGAATCTAGTGCCCAAAATATCTTAGATGCCTTATGTGATACTCGTTTTAAATTTTACGTTTTGCTTATGAGCTTTGTGCTAAAATTTTCCAACTCTTTTAATTCTATTTTTCAAACAAAAGGATTAATAATTTATCTGCTTAACCAGTCTACAATACAAATCTTGATAGAAATCGAGTCTTATTTTTTACATGCAAAATCTCTTGATCTTTCACTTTCAACCAATTTTGTTGTTCGCGATCACATAAAAAAATATCTGATGTTTATTTTTGCCCGTATGCTCCCAAAGTTTTGGCTGAAATGTCGAAAGAATTAACTGATAAAGTTCGAAAAAATTGTCTAAATTCTTATATAACCTCGTTAGAAGAAATTAAAACGCGTGTCTTAGAACACCACACTTTTTTGCAATATTTAGTTTTTGTTGAGCTATCAGTGACCTTAAGTGCTGAAAGAAAAGGAGAATCCAATAGTTTGTATTTTTTTAGACGTATTTTCCAAAATTAGATAACACAAAAAAGCTGTAAAATGGATAAGATTACAGTTTTTCTTTGACCCTCCAAAACGCGATGAATTATTAAAATTATTAGTTGAAGAGTTTTGGACGATCATATTTAATATGACTATTGGAGATGTCTTAATCTTTCCACCTCCAAGGTTATTAATGACAGTAGTTTTTTCACTTCCACATTCCAATGCGGAATCGGAAAACATGTTTCCTGACGTTACCGACCTTAAAGATGTTGAAGGTAACAAGACCAGTTTAGAGTTACCTAATGTACGATGTTTTTTGCGTTCACTTGGTAAGACTTATATTAATTTTGAACCAATGAAGAAAAACTTTGATCTTTTTAACTCTGCTTTTGCATATAACTAAAACGACCTCTTCTTTCTTTTTTGGTGATGGCTAATACATTCTATTGCATGTTGCATGTGCATGTTTTTCTAATTAAAACGGTGATAAATAAGGTTAAAATATGGCTTTTGGTGTGGGTACCTATGTTACAAGTACATTTTTATTAACATTCGTGTTATTATTGAAAGATAATTAGTTTTTTTTAACCCAAACTTATCAAGTTTAGTTAAAATTTTGGGTGTACTTGTAAAAAACAACCTAACGCGCTATAGGTAGTACTTCAGGGGTAGTGTAGAAATCTGCCTTATATAGTACTTATTTTACTCGTTTGTAATAAAGTTGTGTATTTTTCTTTCACCCAGGGCACAAAGCACTATTCTTCAATCATCTGCTGCTCATTGGCAGGAAATTATTTCAAGGGCACAAAGTGGCATTTGCATTTTGTGCCTTCACTAATTTTATTTCGTAATAATAGTTATCATTGTTAACTTAAATTAAAAAAAATAAAATTAAAATAAATTCGCTACCTTATCTGTTATTATTAATAGCCTTTATAAAAAGGTATACAACAGTACAACGTCGATAAAACTGAATGCATTCCAAATTAATTATTAAGTAATGCAGTTTTTGTAACCATTTATTTATTTCAATCAACAAACTTTAATCATAGTTATTAAGAAATAATAACAAAAAAAAAAAACAAAAAAAAAATGACGATAGTGAGATTTGAAGGTATGACCAGTATAAGGATAATTTACGCAGCCCAATCGGCTATGCCATCATTTATTACAGGGGGTACGAATGTAATGTACAAGCTGTTAAGCAGGCCTTGGGGTAACCAAGCACATTACATGGAGAGGGAGAGTGTTGGAGTAAGAGAACCGGGGTAGAGACTCTTTTGAGCTGTATTCTAGTTGAGCCAGCCTATAGTTGGTGGGTCTCTAGAATACTGAACTCTGCTTTGGGCAGAATGCTGTCCCGTCTGGCATCACTGATTGCAGCCTTTCTAATAGTGTGTATAACGGCTGTGCGTTGCCACTATCGTGGCCACTATACATATTTATGGACGTCTGTCACAGACGTAGCTTGGTTGAGTTAAGCCAGGGCTCATGTGTTGGCACACCAACGTAGAACTGACGACACAATAGTGCATCTAAGAGTGTAATTAATACAGCTGCTCTCGGTAATGGTCATGGCTAAGTGGTCAGCATAAAGTTTCGCAAATCCTGAGTTCATCGGGTTTGAGCCTCAGCTCTGCCTTTTTGGTGGAACTACTGTTGATGAAATAAATGTATGGTAAGGTAAAAAACACAATAAGGAGAACGGATTCATAAATATGTATATAACATAATAAATAAATATTAATAACTTTTACAGTTACTTTTATGACACTGAGACTCGACGCCAGCGTGCGTACCTGGCAATGGCCATAATCAGTCTGCCTAATACTTCCTTATTATATATACCCCCGCATTCATTATGTTTCGTACATGTCGTATTTACGACGTACGGTATATGTCACTAACTACAACCAATATAAATTTTTTTATATTCTGACAACTACTCACTACAATATTTCGGACTCTTTAGTCCATTAATTTAATGAATAAGAATTACCTATTCCCCATCTACACAAAAATCTCCAAAGCTCGTTCCATAACAGGATGTAACAGATGGACTTGTAGCGCAATATCAAGCGTACTGCAAGCGTACAATTTTGTCAAAGTTTATAGTTAATAAGGGAACCATGCAGGCTAGATGCAGTGAAGCCAGACAGCACGGCATTTTTCTCAAAGCAGATCTTATTACATTAGAGACTTGTAAACTATAGTCTGGCGTAAATAGAGTACAGCTCAGAAGATATTTTACCTCAGTTCTTCTACGTCCACATTCTTTTTCACGGGGTGTATAAACAGTGAAACCAAGCCCTCTCTAAAGCTTGTATATAACATCTGTATCCCAACATTGATACAACACCGTCATCAAGTGGACTAAATAATTTTTTTTTTTGCTTGTAATACCTTCGAACAACTTCTCTCGTTTTTTTCTTCCTTTTTTAATAGCTACTATTTTTTAACACTTATTGAAATAAAGAAATGCTTACAAAAGGTGTAATAATGATCAAATTTCATATCAATCTTGTAAGTCAACGGTTCTGAAGAGAAAAATAAAAAACAGGTTTATTTAGTCAGTTTTTAACGATCAATACTTGCTGCGTTCTTATTAATACTAATAACACTTTTAAATGAACATTAATAACACTCACTGTAATTCAATTTTTAGTAACAAGAGTTGCAATTCTTTTTTATTTTGAATACAATAATATTAGTTAATTAATAAGTGGCTTCATATAGATGAATCTGTAAGCTCAAGTGTATTCGTTAGATATAAATAATAATGGTCACTCATAAGTAAGCACCTTCAACCTAAAAACTTAGTGTACCTAACTTTTCCCATTGTCGATAAATAATAGTAATTATAAAACAAAGACCTTGAACAGAATAATTCAACGCACTCTAGGCTTTTCATCCGTAATCATTGTGATGTTACCCAATAAACAAGCGCTTCTAACAAAGTTATCCAGTACGCTCGAGTATTCTCATCTTTAACAAATTAAATTAAAATCAATGATCAAGCACCTTCAACGAAATAATCTAATGCTCTCTAGTCTTTTTATTTTAAATAAATTAAAAGGTTAATTAATAATATATTAAGTCTGGATCTAGTCTGTCCATTTAAGCATGTGATCGTGCGTATTTTACTAGCAACTAATTGGATTGCGTTGTTGTATTAGGTATATTGTATTAAATTGAAAGTAATATGTGATCCATTGGGCTAGATACAAGAACTAAGTACATGTGTTATTACAAGGTAAATTTGAATTTTCTTATGCTGGTGTATTGTTGCAAACTTTTGCTGATCCTTTGGGTCAGCCTTATCAGGCTTAAGTCTTTCATTTCCAATTTCTAAATATATCAGAGGGTACTGACAAAACTAAAATTGGTCGTAAAGTGTGTTATTCTTTGTTTCTTAAATACCCTAATAACTTAATGAATAGTCTCCCAGTTCGCTTACTTATTCATATGTTACGTCCGAACTTCTATAAGTGAAGGGCGGAACTCGTAGATTCGATCTACAAATAAATCAATTTAATTTTTGTTCCTCAGGAACCAGCCATTGGCCCAAAGGCCTTATTTGCTTTTACTAACAGCATATTTTTCCTTGAAATTATTGCCTCGACGTTGTGGTGTTGGGTTTCATCGAGCGATACGTATGGAGTGGTGTATGCTGAGCTGGCGTTGACTTACTGTTAGAGTTTCTGTCTTGTGTCATACGGTAGTAGCGTATCTTATCCGTCTTTTTATCTCACATTCTTGTAAAAGTCTTTGTCATACAGTGTCTATTTTATTTTTTCTCGATATTCAATTTATTTATTAAGATAATAATGTGTCAATCAACTAGAATCATAAGATCTTGAAATGCTTTATATAATTTAGCAATTGAAATGTTTTCGAATTAAGAAAATTAACTTAATTAATAACCAAATTATTGTATAAATATGTCTTATCTAATGATTTAATAAATTTAGAAAAGCCAGAAATAGTTAATTTTACAAATAGTATCAAAAATAAGGTTTCGGATTTGCATTTACAATGTCATACAATTTATAGTTTTCTTAACTTAACTTACTTCTATAATCGTTGGTAAGCCACTGTTTGCACGCACGCAGTCGTACGATCTTACAAGGTTGACTGGAACTATGTTCCTAATCCTACATGAGAGTGCTCGTCACGATGACAATAATTAGGCTTTTGCTTTTGACGTCGGAACCTAAGTCGACGGTCCTTTCTTTCTTGTTCCTCCTTGATTCACTTTTAAGGTGAGTTTACAGTGGCCTGGTTTTGCTTGAGCTTTTCTTACACAGCTTAGTCAGCGAACTAAGTTTTACATTTGCTTGAAATGCACGCTTTTAACACGTAGGTTAATCACCAAACTAAGTCATTAAATGCATCATTACATCCGCTCAAAAGACGGAACAGAACTGACTCTTCAACCTTTATAGCTACTTTGGAGAACTTGATGAAAAAGAAAAGGTAAATATTGTTGAGTGCAAGGAGTTTTCACACTCTTTCATTTAAGGAGGACGCGTCAAGTTGGGGATCTGAACGACCATTTAGAGCTTAGCTTAATAACCCATAACTGACACGAGCACAGTCATGGTGCAATAATTTTACAGTGATTGATGGTTTAGACTGCTGATCTCTTGGATCTTACATTAAGCACAAGTTACTGTCGAAATTGTGTATGATGTTTCTTGTGCACATCCGCAGTAAAAAATGTTACAATTGTTGATTAGTCACATGATTTGGTGTACTGATGTAAATTAATTTTGTGAGATAAGCGTTTACTGCGATTGTTTAAGGTTGCATGCGTAGTTTGAGTTTTATGGCACTAGCTTGTTTCAAAAGAAGTAAGTTATATGCCACGCGATTGTAGAATCAGGAATACCAATCGATGGTTCGAGATCGCTTAGCTTTTGCTTTTTATAATTCAAAAACTAAGCTCTGTATTTTAAAGTAATAAATATTAAGTTTATGATATGGAATGTTACACATACATGGTAGCAAAGACCACAATTTGATCGTATTTTTGTAATGGCTAATAGTTCACTAGTATTCCTCCAATATTCAGTTTAAAGTTGAAAATTAAAAAAATGATATGCAAGTGATCACTGATGACAAAAATGTTGATCTATTACGAAAAGATTTGAGAAAGCTTCTAAAAAAAGATGATTAAAGATACACGAGTGTCAAAACAGTATATTTACAAAGAGCAAAGAGAATTGAACAATCTAGAAGAAGCAAGCAGAAAACCAAGTAAACTTTAGATGGTGAAAATTTCTATACCTGTCTATGATGGCCCATACTATGCTTACTGAAATAAAAGAATAACAGTATTTTTATTTTAATATTAACAATATGTAAATCAGTCATTCAATAAAAAGAAACATTAATAGACGAGAAAGACAAATAAGCTGAGTTAGAGTTGAATGCCATTAATTATAATGTACAGTGATATTTAAATGAGTGAATGGAACTGGAAAAAATCAGATTTGAGAGATTACTAGGAATCATCAGTATATAGTAGTACATTTGAAAATCAGTAAGAGAACTAACAGCTGCCAAAATTCAGAGGAAAAAGTTGAGTTGAGAACATTATCTGAATGGTTTAGTTAAATTGGTGATTTGATAGATTTAAAAAAAAAAGATTAGGTAGTAAACTACGTGATAAATGGGATATAAATAATAGATAAAAAATAATACTAGAAGTGCTAGTGCACTGGAAAAATCAAGTGCTCTTACTTTATAATAAGAAAAAATTACTAAAGTCAGCCGGAAGGCCCATGTAATGTTTGTGGTAAAATATAATATATGAACAGGGACTTCCCAAATGTAAGCAATGTTAAACGTCAAGGTCGAGCACAGAGGGACGGATGTCAGCAGTTTCATAAAGATGGCATCCAGTAAGAAAAGGCCGAGAAGCAGAGGTAGAGGCAGGGGCTTGAGTGGACAACAAAGCAGAGGCCATTCGTTGCAACCAAAAAATGTGGCAACAAGGCAATGGCTTGTACAGTGAAATCTGTTGAGTCTACAGCAACATATAATAAAACACAAGGTCATCTTTTAGACTCACTCTTAGATAGTGGTTGTCCTAATCGTGCGAATTGTTGTCATATTTTTTTGAGATAAAGTGATTTTAAAAATCCTGTAAGAATGAAATAAAGTGACAGTAGAAATTTAAAACCAACAACTGCAAGCTAAGTTTTAAGTTATTTCAACGTTTTTGAGAGATTTGTTATAACTATTATGTCAAATGTTTTTATGTTAGAAATACGATGGCAAATTTAATATTTTTTGACAATATAACACACAAAAATAAAGTAGTTGCTAGAAATAATACAAACAAGATTTGTAGTACGGATATATACATTTTGCTATACTGTATAAAATAGATAAATTATAAAAAGTGCAAAGTGAAATTCAGAATAATGCTTAAATTGACGTTGACTTTATAAGTATCAAAAGTAAATTGAATGAGCCTGAAGGGAGAATAATAGTATTGTATTGTGAAACATATAAATTTATAATATTTGAGTACGTTTAGTAAAAATTAGCTAGCTGAAAGATGGACTAAGAAAAATCAAAGTAATTGCATAAAATGTACTGTTTCAATTAAAAACAAAATGCATGATTTAACGTTTTAAAATAACACATACAAAAAAAGATCTTAGAATTAGTTTGTTTGTTTAATACATCAATAAAGTTGAAAATTGAACAGAAAAAAATTTATTAATGAAGATATCAAGAAATAATATGATAAAATGATAATAAGAAAGAATATTGAAGAAATGAAATGTATAGTTTAGCAAAAGAAAAGGAAATTATTATGAATGCACGTCCACACTAAGAGGAACGGAAATCATGCTGTGACCTTTAAGTGGCGTGACTTAACTATCATAAAAATGATAGTAGTTGCATATAAATGGGTCGCCAGACAATCCATTTCTCTGGCTTGTGAGCTGAGCCAGAAGTCTAGAACTATTTACGAACCATGGGCAGTGGTATGTTAAACTTATACGTACTGTGGCTTTAGCGTTAAAATTTTCACGTATTACATATATTTTAAACAATAGTTTATAATCTTACTTTTACGTACATATGTATATTTACAATAGTTTTACGTTGGCGCGACGTATTATTCAAGTCTAAGCTTGCGCTTAATAACTTGGGATTCAAACTGGGCACGTAGGTGGGACGCGGGGCTAAAAGGTAGCTAAATCTCTTGACAGGGCATCCTGAAGTGGGGAAGCCTGACTGTCCTAATCGAATTGAAGCCGTTATCACTCGTTCGCGGCATGCCTCTGATTGGTCAGGAATACATGACGCGATGGTGGCAAACTAGTATCCCATCCACGATATGGAGGTTGAAGGTAGTTACGCTCTAGAGGTTTCGCAAGGGGAAAAATAGTTTGAGTTCGTGACCGATCTGTGAGCCACCAATACCATCCAGAGTAAATGTGATTGATCTGGATTTACGTAAATGAAAGAAGTATAAGGTTAAGTTCACGACCGGTCTGAGAGCCACTAATACCATCCTGATTAAATGGTGATTGCCTCAGATTTACGTGAAGAACGAGTTTCAAGTTCGCGATTGATCTATGAGCCACCAATACCATCTGGAGGTAATGTGATTGCTCTAGATTAACGAAAAACACTCAATTATGCAGTTTTTGTGGCAAAAGAAAAAAACACAGTTAAAAATTATAATACTTTGGAAAAACTTACTTTTATTTTAAGAATTAGAATGTACACGCGGAGAACCAGCACAAAGTGTCCGAAGTTAAAACTTTTAAAACCACACTCGTGGAGGACCGTGGGATAGCAGAGACAGACTCTGTCCGTCTATCCAATTAACCATTCAAGGGTAAAATTTGAACTGTACTGTGCTTCGTTTCGCAGTAGACTGGGTTGTAGCTGAGGTGGACTCTTACTACTCAGTCTACCTTGAAGGGCTAACGTCGAATTCTTTTCTATGGGCCTCCGGGCCTTTTTATAAGGAGTAGTGAACCTCTGCGACGCGCTGGTTCAAGACGATGCAGGAAAATTCACCGGAAAAATCTTAAAGGGGAAAGACAACAGCCAAATGTCTAATTGGCTAGAGATGATCTAGTTCAGCCACTCAAAAATTGGCACATCCTACATCCAGCTCGTTCTCCTCCGTGGGTCAAGAGAAGGAAAGGTGATTCACTTACTCGTGCCCTTCCTTTCTCCTTTACATTTAAATTTTACAAAAACTTTAACTTGACTTAGTATTACTGTTAGGAGAGAATATTGTTAATATTTTCTTGTGTAGAATACTGTCTGCTTATTTCGACTTAACTTGTTGTAGAAAGAACGCAAAAATCACTTTATATTTCAATTAATGCTTGGATGAATAAACAATCCGTGTGCTACGGTAAATTAACTAACACTTCAACAGAAATAACGTTTGCTGTTATTATAACGAGTTATAATGAGATAACATAAATTCAATAACAATAATTATAATAATAATAATAGTTATTGTAGTAATAGTAAATATAATTATAAAAGTAAGGATTAAGGTAACAATAGAAGTACGTTGCCTTTCACGAGTTAACATAATTAAACTTACAGGTAGTTTTGATTGATTACAATATTGCAAAGATAATTCGGAATTTCGGTAAGATTTTAGTTAATATGTTTTTCACTTCTGGTCATTGAAGAGGGAGTTGGTGCGTGGTGCTTTGGGGATTTAAAATTCCGTTACTCATATTGAAGCAGCTGCATGGACTCTTTCCCAACACTTATGAATCAACGAAAGGGGAAAGAGCTATTGTTAATGATCAGCTTGGTTTTCCCATTTTCTCTTATATGTTAAACGAGGTCAAAAATTTAGGCTTTTGCCGGTGGAATATGAAAAAATTCGGTAATGTAATAGAAAAAAGGGTAACTCGTCGAGTTATGCATCTATAAAAACCAGTAAGAAGTTGATGATGTTGTAGTATGTATTATTATTTGTCTATACTTATTAACTCTACGTAATTCTAATTTTTAACATCGTAGCAAGTTGTGCCAGCATTAAGTATTGCACTCCAGCTTAGCTGTTCCAAGTTGGACTTTTTGCCTCCATTAGTTTTTAAGGTTATTTTATTTTTCTGTTTAAAAAAGTATTTTATTATCTTATTTGCTTTTCATTTCCGATCAGCAAAGGCCAACGTGCGTTTGCATGAATCATAGTTGGTTGATATGCTGCAGCAACAACATTTTAGAGAGGTAAATTAAGATCAATGTTGAGTTTTGACTGTAATTTTCATAACGTACATAAATTAATGAAAGCTTTGTCTGGTTTGCAAAAAAGTCCTATAGCGTGGTTTAAATATCACAATAAAATAAAAAAGCTTAAAATTTTAAGCTGTTAAGTTAACAACTGATTATTTTTAATGTATACTGATACAGATGAGATACAAAGTAATGTTGAAAATGCTAAGTAGTAAGTCTTAGTAGTTATAACATAGTCTTAAATTAAATAGCAAAAGATCGTTTATAGTATAGACATTTAACTGGTAAAATAATATAGTTTAGAATATAGACCATATAATATAAGTTTCAATATTAATTACTTGAGCAGATAACAAAGTTATTATAATAAGGCACATTTTTATTATGCCACAAAAGTTACAAAGAATACAGGATGTTCTTGTACTAAGCACAGAAAACTTAACTACGAAATAAAGCTCATAAAGAGCTCTCGAGCTCCTTAGAACGTTTAGATTGTACATAAAGTTATCAAGATATTTATGAGGTATTAAATAATGGATGCTACAAAAGAGTCTATAGTGAGTTTTCTATAAATTGAGGACAAACCTAGTTAAAATAATTTAAAAATTAAATCCACAAAAAAATTCGGAAAAAATCAGTGACATAACGTTTGAATCTTTTATTAGTGGAAGTTGTGATGACGATAATAATACTGTGTTGAAAATAAGAGCGACCGACAGTAGGCTCGGCTTTTGTGTACATTGTGTACACTTGTAGTCTCTGTCAGCTCAACGCTCTGTGCGTGTGCGCTTGGTCGACTTGGCGCGCTGCAGGTGTGTGTGTGTGTGCGTATTCACACGGCAAGCTTTGTATACTGAAAGCACCAGATTATACTCAGCTCTCGTCGAAGATAGACTCTCTTAATTTACGTTGCCAAACTCTAGCATTCAAAGGTGCATACATCACCTTAAATGCTAGTGTAAATCTTCTGATTAACTCTCTCAATACAGTGGACAAAACTCAGTTGTGCAGTGCAGTGCACTTAGTGCTTTGTTTAAGTTGCTCACTGCATAATCTGCAGACCAGCTCAAATAGTTAATCTCATTGAACTACCAGTGATTATCAACAGCAAGATTCAGTGAAACTTTTGTGTATTTTTACAGACAGTAATTGTGTATTTCTACAGACAATCGTTTTTCGTTAATCAATATTTCAATCAGTTACATTATATCAGTGCTTTCATTTTCACATTTATTCGTGTAACTTTCAAACTCTCTTGCGAGCTCAAGACCAGTGTGTGTTTACAGATTGTGTTATTCAACTTGACTCTTTTCTTTCTACATTATTCGCTTTTATATATTTCAATAGTTCATTGCTTTAAGACTATAGACATTGTTTCTTTTCTCCTGTATTATTTTGACCTTTACTATTTTTGTGGATATTTACTGTGATTTTTATGGCCTTTAAGTGACATTAAAAGTTGTTATTTTATGCTGTTTAATTTTATTGTGTTTCATTGTGTCTTTCTAATCACCCTATCCGAGCCTAGTGTGTGCTAACGCATACACCTCGAACTCATTCACATCTAGTAAGACTCAATCTAAACTGAGCAAAGCTTAGCACGCTCATACCGGTCAAACTCAATCGCTCGGCAACACTTAGCTGGGCAGCAACGCTCAGCATAATCGGGTTGGGAGTTCGGCTCGGTCGCAGGATAATGGACTGGCTTCTCCAGTGTTCCCGTACACGTACTGCAACCAGCAACACTTCATTTCTCGCTGTCTGGCATTCGTGGCCCTCCTCATTGACCAACGATACCAGTTCGTGGATGAAAAGCCTTTGTGCTTCAACTGTTAGGGCCGCCATGCTGCTGCTAAGTGTATGAACACGAAGTGGTGGCAAACCTGTGGTAAGGCTCACCATACCATGATTAACGGCGCTTGGTTGTTGCAACGGATCAGCAGGTTGGCGTCTCAGCCGACTCAACATCAAGAATAGGAAATCAGCGCAGTCATCAGACAAACTCATCGTCGAAACTCCACATCTAGTAATACTCATCCCAGAGTCAACATCAAGTCAAACTCAACAAGGATCACATCGTCCAACCAAACATCTAGTCACTCATTTATCTTTTTGCCAACAGCAGTAGCCCAGGTACGTGCTCCAGCTGCACATCATCATCTCAGGCTTCTGATCGATTAAGGTTCAAAATTATCATATAATTCGAAAGATGCTGTGAAGCGTCTGCAGCTGACGTGCACGAAATCCAACATCTGTATCCTGGGCATTGGAGGCAACGTAGTCAGTAAAGCACTTGGTAAAGTAGAACTCAGATTATTTTCATTATATTCTAATTCCCGCGTCAATGTAGTGCTCCACGTCTTGTCTAGAGTAACAGCTACACTACCATATTTTAAATGTAAGACAAGATCGTGGCTGCATACGAAGTTTCTGGTGTTAGCTGACCCCCATTTCTATCTGCCATGAGACATAGACTTGCTTCTTGGCAGTGACTAATATTCAGCTACAATCACCTTAGATCTGCTCAGAGTTTCTTTATCAGAACCTGTCGCTCAACGTACACTGTTTGGTTGGATTTTATTGGGTTGCGTTAACCAGCCTGTTACAAAGATTCATCGTCACACTCACCATGTTGTTTCAAAAATAGAAGATAAACTTCAGGAATTACTCATCAACTTCTGGATTCAAGAAGAGGTCCCTTCAAAGTCAAGCTCGCAGCTTACACCAGAGGAACAGGAGTGTGGGGAACACTTCGTGCGAACTCACTCTCAGGCTAGCACCAGAAGATACGTGGTGAAACTTCCTCTAAAGCAATCTCCATCTCTGCTGGGCAACTCAGTCAACCGTGCTCGTAAATGCTTCGATCGCACAGTGGCCAGGCTCAAAACAGACGACAAGAACGACAAGCTCTATACAGATTTCATGAATAAATAATTAAGTCTTAATCAGGGTGGTTTTCAATGGATCAGCCTTTACTTCCTCTGGACATTCACACAACAGCAAAACTCACACGGGACCTAATCTACTGCCCAACATGACAGATATACTCTTCTGGTTATGCACATTCAAATGGACTTTCTCTGCGAACATCTCCAAGATGTATCGTCAGATCAAGGTTTATCCAGACGATTGGGATTTTCAGCGAATCATCTGGCATAGCAAAACTCACGAGGAAGCTTACTTCCAGCTTACCACAGTGACCTACGGGACGAGGCCTGCTCCATTTCTGGCCACACGCTCACTGCTGCAGCTGGTGAAGGATGAAGGGCACCATTACCCCCAGGTGGCCCGGATTCTCACCAGCGGCAGATATGTGGACGACATTTTTGGTGGAGTGGAGACTCCAGATGAGTTGAACGAGCAGGCCCTACAACTCAAGAAGATGTGCATGGTGGGCGGATTGCCCCTGGCTAAGTGGCACTTAAACTCGACAGGAATCAGTTACTTAAACTCCAGTGAAGGATCAGCACTCTCTCTCGATGAATGCGATGCTAAAGTACTCGGAATGGTTTGGAAAACACTTTCAAACAATCTTACCTTTCAGTGCATACTCAAGCCTCTCAGTCAAACTCCAACGAAGAGAACAATTCTTTCAGAAATATCTCAAATCTTCAATCCTTTCGGAATAGTTGCTCCAGTGATTGTTGCAGCCAAACTCATCATTCAGGAATTGTGGCTACTCAAAATTACATGGGATACACCCATACCAGATGCTCTCGCTCAGAGGTGGCTACAAATACGAGATGATCTAGCTAAACTCTCTGGAGTGACGGTTGCTAGATGGTTTGGAGCACATCCTTCTTCTGCAGTGGAACTCCATGGCTTTGCTGATGCGTCTCAGAATGCTATGGGTGCTGTGATTCACCTGGTGATAAAGTCACACTTAGCCACGTCAAGCTCATTTGTCTGCTCCAAGACAAAAGTATCACCACTGAAGAGGATGTCAATACCAAGGTTGGAGTTGACAGCAGCTCTCATCCTGGCTAAACTCACTAAGTATGTCACCAACCAACTCACACTCAATATCAGCAACATTTACTTACGGACAGATTCGTCAGTCACACTCTATTGGATTTCTTCTTATCTAAATATGTGGAAGGATTTCGTCAGGAATCGAGTTGCAGCAATTCAGGATCTGGTCTCTGCAGCACATTGAAGACATGTCCCTGAAAAGGAGAATCCTGCTGACTGTGCTTCTAGAGGGATTCTCACTTCAAAATTGATTTAGCATAGGCTCTGGTGGCATGGACCAGAGTGGATGATACAACCCCAGGATCGTTGGCCTCTACAGCCGAGTAACGTTGAGGTGGAGGATGAGACAGAGGCGCTTTAGGTGTCAGCATTGGTGTCATCAGTCTCGGACTCAGAGTTTTTACTCAGGCTCACTCAGTCCAGCTCTACATTGCACAAATTTTATCGTATCACAGCCACCCTCTTACTTGCTTGTGCCAAGTTCAAAGCCTTACTCACACACCAGGAATCATTCGAAGCTGTTACTGCAGAACTTATCACTCAAGCTTAGCTCTCACTCATCCGATTAACTTAACAGGAATGTTTCAATGAGGAAATCAAGATGCCCAAATCAGGTTCTCTCGCAAGGGGCCATGTTTTCCACCGGTTGATGGCATATACTGATGATGCTGGCATACTGCGTGTGGGAGGCAGACTCATGAATGCCAAGCTCAGACCTGATGCAAAACATCCTGCCCTACTTCCTCGTCAAGCTCAATTCACCAGTTTGGTTATTGATCAGGCTCATCGGCAAACTCTACACGGAGAAACTCAGCTCACTCTTAGCAAAACTCGTCAAGAGTCTTAGATAATCGGTAGACGGGCCTCCATACGATCTAGAATCCTCTACTGCGTCAAACGTGCCAGGTACCGGGCACAAAGAGCACAATAACTCATAGGACAGTTACCCGAGGCCAGGGTGACTCCCTCCAGACCGTTTTCTCACACAGGTATTGACTACGCAGGTCCAATACATCTTAAATCTAGGCGCGGCAGAGGGTCGAAGACATACAAGGGTTGGATGTGTGTGTTCGTGTTTTTTTCAACCTCTGCTGTGCATCTCGAAGCAGTGACAGACTACTCTACCAAAGGATTCTTGTCAGCGTATTTGCGATTTGTCTCACGTCCGAGACGTCCATTTAAGTTGTATTCTGATTTTGGGACGAACTTCGTTGGTCCAGACGGGGCTCTTCAACAGTTATACTCAGAAGCAATCAGTCAAAATTCTCATCTATCAGCCATGCTCGCCCAAGATGGAACATCATGCCACTTCAACCCTCCAGCTGCTCATCACATGGCAGGAAAATGGGAGGCAGTAGTGAAGTCAATGAAACACCATCTCCATTGGACTATGGGAGAGACTCTTTACACGCTTGAAGAGATAACGACGTTGCTTACTTAAATCGAAGCAATTCTTAACTCTAGACCACTAGAACCACTTACCAATGATCCAGAGGATTTAGACACACTCACTCCAGGACACTTATTAGTCGGATCGGCACTAATCTCACCATCAGAGCCGTGCTTGTTGGATTTACCTATATCAAAGCTCACTCGCTGGCCGCTAATCCAAGCTCAAAAACAAAGGTTTACACAGTACTTGCTCAAATTAAACTCAATCTCCAAGTGGCATACTCCAGCTCATGACATTGAGACAGGCTCATTGGTGCTTATAACTAGTGAGACTCTACCACCAGGAAAGTGGCCGATGGCCAGAGTCGTCAACGTCCACCCAGGCAACAATGGCCTGGTTAAAGTGGTGACTCTCAAGACCTCAGTGGGCGCACTCAGGAGACCAATTTACAATTTGGTGCCATTGTTGGTCTACGGTTGTTGTCAGCCGTTGACTGATGGTGGGTGGAATGTTGGAAATGAGAACGACCGACAGTAGGCCCGGCTTTTGTGTACATTGTGTACACTTGTAGTCTCTGTTGGCTCAACGCTCTGTGCGTGTGCGCTTGGTCGACTTGGCGCGCTGCAGGTGTGTGTGTGTGTGCGTATTCACGCGGCAAGCTTTGTATACTGTAAGCACCAGATTATACTCAGCTCTCGTCGAAGATAGACTCTCTTAATTTACGCTGCCAAACTCTAGCATTCAAAGGTGCATACATCACCTTAAATGCTAGTGTACATCTTCTGATTAACTCTCTCAATACCGTGGATAAAACTCAGTTGTGCAGTGCAGTGCACTTAGTGCTTTGTTTAAGTTGCTCACTGCATAATCTGCAGACCAGCTCAAATAGTTAATCTCATTGAACTACCAGTGATTATCAACAGCAAGATTCAGTGAAACTCTTGTGTATTTCTACAGACAGTTATTGTGTATTACTACAGACAGTAATTGTGCATTTCTACAGATAATCGTTTTTGGTTAATCAATATTTTCATCAGATATATTTTATCAGTGCTTTTATTCTCACATTTATTCGTGTAACTGTCAAACTCGCTTGCGTGCTCAAGGCCAGTGTGTGTTTACATATTGTGTTATTTAACTTGACTTTTTTCTTTCTACATTCTTCGCTTTTATATATTTCAATAGTTCATTGCTTTAAGACTATAGACATTGTTTCTATTCTCCTGTATTATTTTGACCTTTACTATTTTTGTGGATATTTACTGTGATTTTTATGGCCTTTAAGTGACATTAAAAGTTGTTATTTTGTGCTGGTTAATTTTATTGTGTTTTATTGTGTCTTCCCAATCACCCTATCCGAGCTTAGTGTGTGCTAACGCATACTCCTTGAACATACTGGTTTAGATTATACTATTTAAAATCAATGTATGGATTCTATTAAAGTTGTTAAGAATTTATATAAAAATATTTATTTTGATAAACTTGATCGGAATCAGAAAGTGGGACGAGAATTGTCCAGCCGACAAACAGCCGTCCCGTAACCTCTCGCAAAAGCTCTTTTCTTACTTTTCTTACTTTTTCCCTACCCACTGAATACCTCTCCTCCAGGAGGTCTCCTAGAGGTATCTGGCTTAAAAACACCAAACACACCTGGAAAAAAATTAAAAAGGTAAAAGGGGGCATTACCTATGAATAAACACTATAACTTTTATAACCCTTACAGCGAGCTCACGCTATTGATTTGCCTCCACGCACTCTCAAATTCTACAGTTCCTTGTTGTCTTGCGCTCTCTCTTTCTCTATATATACACACACACACACACACACACACATATATATATATATATATATATGTTTATATATTATATAGTCGTAAGAGTTAGAGCGAGGTGTTGCTCCCCCCTCCCCCCTAAATAAGGTGGTTATTCTTTCATTTTCTTGCGTTTTTTTAATAATCCTACTTTTTTTATAGCTCCCCCTCACCTCCCCCCCACCGCCCTAGCTCCCCTTTTGACTTTCTCCGAGCTCCCCTCCAGCTTCCCCATATATAATGTAAATATATTCGTAAAGCCTTATATATTAACTGTTACAAGTGGTCTAATTTTCACGTGTAATTTCATTTGACCATAACAAAAAATTTTGTTACAATTATCTTACTTACGATGTTTATTTTGATTACGTACTCTTAAATATTTTTTTAGGTGCTCTGCTCTTACATAACTTTTTCCACAATTTTGACACATATTTTTTTGAACTTTTTTTTATGACTTTTCAAATATCTCTGTAAATAATGATTTTTCTTAAAACTTTTCTTGCATTTAATGCACTTAAAATTTTTTTCAATTTTTCGGCATTCCTTTGTGTGACGCAAATAGGTTTTTTTGTCTAATATTACAATGCTACACAGATCACGTACAAAAAAATTTTTTTCGTTAAATTGTTTTCGTGCGATGATAGACACTTTTGATTTGAGAATTTAGAGTTACATTTGTCACACTAATAAAGTTTTGCATCCAAGATGGTGTATCTTAAAAGATACTACAAAAAACGGATTGTTTATGATTACATAAATCTGAAAACTAGACGGTACTGAAATTTGCTCTTTAGATGAAAGATAAAATTTGCAAGAAAGTATAAAAATAGTAATGAACTATAGAATAGTTTCTTTGTTAGTCTTTAATTCTATTCCAAACAATATTTTTAGTTTAAATTTTTTGTCTAATTCAATTTGGATGAAATTTTTTTTGGGTTTCTACATCTACAATGCAACACATAATTGCCCATGAGAAAACAATGGTTTTATAAGGTATACTCCTAAGGCATCAAAACTTTGACCTCGAGATTTATTGATAGTCATAGAAAAAGCAAAGGTAAATGGAAATTGTTTTCTGTACAATATAAATGGTAGCGGAGAAAAATTGTTTGTTTGTAGTGTTATACTTGGAATAAAGACTTTTTTTTTTTTCACCTGTGATTATTTCAGCTTCAATGTTGTATTTAAATAATTGTGTAATTCGTAATCTTGTACCATTGCAAAGTCCTTTAGATATGTTTAAGTTTCATATCAACATAACAACAGCGTTAATTTTCGAATTCAATTCATGTAGAGAAAGACCTTCTTTAATACTATTTAAATATTCTGTAGGGAAATTAATATAAATATTATCATCTGCTTTATCTACTCCTCTGTAAGTTGCTTTATTAATACTATGGTATGTTACTAATGTTCCTACCATATTATTTAAAATTTTTTGTTCAAAAAATAAGTGTACTCATTTTAAGATGTTAATATAGCTTTACTTATAAAAGAATCATCATCATTATTAAAAATCTTAGAACATACATCATTTGTTTTCTATGTCTAAGGAATTATAAAAGTTTTAATTTTGCCTCCTTCTATATCCAGTAGCAATGAAGGAAATTTTTTATCAATTGAACGAATATTATTTCTTTAATGAAAAATATTAAATTAAGGCTAAAAATTGGAAAATTTTATGGTCTCTTAAAAAATAGTTATTTTGTTTCTGTTATTTAATACTGGGAGAATTTGACGAAAGTCTCCACCTAAAATTATTATTTTATTTCCAAAAGGTTTATCACTATTAGATAAATTTTTTAAAGTCCTATCAACGATTTTTTACGAAAAAGGGGGCCACTAGAAAAAATAATAAAGCTCACCAACAAAAAGTCAAGGGCATATCCCTGTCTATTAAAACTTTACCACTTTTATTTAAAATTAGCAGCTTGTTCCTTATATTTCCTCAAAAGCAGACCAGTAATAATTCCCCAGCGTAAAAAATTTATTCCCAAGTATTTTCAAAAAATGCCATAATCTTCCGAATTCTGTAAAATATACTTCAATATGTTATTTTTATACGAACAATTGATTTTATTATTTTTTAAGGCTTTAAAAAATATTAATACAAACCTTATTTTGGAAAAATTACATTTATAAATTAATAAAAGAGGGGGTCAGCGCGCGGAGTGCGCAGGAGGGCGGAGCCCCACTAGTATATATACATAGATATATATTGGCGAACTGATATCGGGGTCAAGGTCTTCGTACGAACACCTCCCTTCTCTCTCTCTCTCTCTCTCTCTCTCTTTCTCTCCTTCTCTCAATCCCTGATTTTACTCTGCTAAAAATTTCCTCCTGTAATTCCTGCTAATATTTTTTTCACCTTTATACCTGCCACTTTTCCTGTAACTAACAACTCTAATCCTTACGCTCTACTCTCGCTGATGTCTCGTATCATACTGAGTGTGGTATACTGGAAGCTTTCATAGGTGCGATCACCCCTTTTTTTGCATCTGAGAACCTCCAGCTCTACTAAAAACCGGTAAATAGTTGGAGGTTTCAAAAACTGGGTTCTTGACGTGATGACTTAACCCTTGATTTCTCTCCGGCGCGTCGCGAGTTCATCTATCTCTCTTTCTCTCTCTTACACACATACTCACTCAACTACCCATCACCCACACTTAACTTTTCTTCCGGCCTTCGCTTCTTTCTTTTCCTCTTGTAATATATAACATTATAGAGCTTGGTAGCCTCTGATGACTTGCCAAAAAATGTAGGAATGTAGTGGCGTGATAGCTTTAGATATCACTATACAGACCCTCCTTCTAGGCTGGACATTTTTTCGAATGTCTAAAGCCGTTCATTATTGACGACCACCTCATGTATAAATAAAAAGACGCTCACATGGGGTCTTTTTATTGACGGTTGCTTATCACATTCCTAGGGATCTCTTGGTTTTCTGAAACAAATAATTCTGACTCTGTCCAAAAGTTTTTTTCTCTTTATACCTTTTCTGTTTTTTAACTTATTCTAATATCCAAAAATAAGAATTTCTTATTCTCCTCTTGGTACTTAAAGCTCTCGTCTTCTCAAAATCACTCAGTTATTTACTACTTTACTTAGGCCCACTATCTCTCCGAAATATCCTTCTTTGTTAACTCTACTCCTTTCTCTCTTTCTCTTTCTCTCTCTCTCTCCATCTATCTCCTTACACTTCAACTAGTCCTCTCATTCGATTCTTATTCAACTTAGTCATCTTTTTCTCCTTGACACTTCCATCTACAACGAAAGATGATAACCTATGAAACGTACCATCTAAAGATGATGTTGAGATTAAGCTCAAGAAAAGTATATGGTCAATACACTCGACTTTCAGAGCTTAGTATTTTAGCCATCCACTGGTTCTAACAAAATTGGTTCTAAATTTTATTCCAGTCACCTTTCGACTATCCTCTTTCCTCTATAATTAATTCATGATATTTCTGGATCTTCTCCTTCCCTCTTTGTTTTTCTCTTTTTTCTTGATCTTCTCTTTCTCTCTTGATGTTCTCTTTTTCTCTTGATGTTCTCATTTTTTCCTTATCTTCTCTTTCTCTCTTGATTTTTTTTTCTATCCTCTATATGGCTATTGTCCCATACTCGTTGCCGTTTCCTCATCTATGGATATAGTTGACTCTCCCTTGCCTGCAAAACAAAACAAAACGCATCCAAAACGTTTATGTTTAAGAATATTCTACTATAAAAATACACCCTTCTTCTTGTTATTTTTCCCCATGCTTTATTTCAAATCTAGACCGTCGGTGACTTGGTTTTGTTAAGCTAGCCTATTTCTGATTCGCAGATATTTTTTAGTACTTGTGCTTTCGAAAAATAATGTACCTTCTCACGAATTTCTCATACTTGTCTTCTCCTAAATCCCGTTCTTTATTGATTGTTTTATCTTTTGAGTGGCGTACGTCTGTTAACTCAAACAAACTAGAGGCTCCTAACCTTAAGCTGTCTAATACCCTTTTGCTTTTGGAGAAGCCGCACTCGAATAACGTTTTTTAAAAATTCCCTTATCTTTACCTCCAAAAAAAGTGTCAAAGAAGCTCTAAAAATCCTTTACGTCAATCATATGCAGCTCATCCTCGTTCCTAGAAGTCGAGATTCTCTTTGCTTTCTTTTGTCGCTCACTATCCCTATCTAAAGACCACAACTCTAACCTCTCTTTCATCTCCACATATTTTCCGGTCGGTTTCTCTTTTGATGTGGCCTCGTTCGACTTCGACGCTTGATTAACACCCTTCTATCTCAGTCTGTCAAGGATTTTCCAAAAGAATTTAACCGTGTCTTGAACGTTATTAGCCACTCGTCCTCACATATCCTCTGGTGGTGCCTCTAATCATTTATCCTTACTCTTACTCTGAGGCTTCTAGAGAGTCTTCCTCGTGACCAAAACCAGCTTCATCTTAGCTGACTACCCGCGTAGGGATCGCACCTTGTTGGGTCTCGTTAAAAGTTAGAATAACTGGCTGATCCCCCAGCCTTTAGTTTGAGATTCTTCGGTTGCCTGACTATTCCAAGACATGGTTCTCCAATACTGGGTCCACTGTGAAGCGTTTGGAGCTTAAGCAAAGCTTGCGATCAACTCCAGAGATAGGTTGAAGAACGGAGACCCATTTTTATCCTTGATCCCTGTTTTTTCTTCACCCTCACTATTTCTGTTACCCTGATTATTTCCTTCCTTACCTTCTTCTTTCCCTTGTTGCCCATGTTCTTGCTAGATGCATTTTTTTTCTTTGACCCTTCCCCCTCACTTGCGTTGGCCACACTTGCAATCTTAACCTTGACGACTGGAGCGCCGGACTATCCTCTCGAGCACATGCATTGTGTCCACTGGGGGTGGCGGAATATAGTGGCTGTCTAAATTCTTTTGCCTTTCTCACCACAGATTATAAGTCTTGATGCCCTCGAGACTCATGACCAGCTTGTCTGACATCGTCTGACAATGCAATACTCTGGCAGCAAGTTTCGTCATGCCACTTCTACCACTGATCACATAGGGGGCGGTACCACAAATTATAAAACAACATAATTAAAATTATAACAGATTTTTCGTAATTTTCTCGGTCAACGACGTGTAGCCTCAGCAAAATTTTTGCCAGCAGTTTAACAATTGTGTATCATTTAACTATACTCTTTAGTGGCGTAATTTGTATTTTCATGATTAAGATCCATCATGAAACTTAAAACATAGCTTAAAACAAAACTGAATAGGACAGTTTCTAAAAGTATAACTACCAGGGCAATATGTAAAAGCAGACATCTGAACTAATGACTTTTTACGAAAAAAGAAGTACCATGTTACATTATTACACAATCTCAATTTCAAGAGAGGTTATTTCCCGTAAACAAGCAGATCTAACCAGCTTGAATCTAAATTCCCACACTTCCACGTGTTTAAGTCATTTATTAAGTGTGCTTAACGATGAAAATTAAAAAAAAAAGGATTCATTTCATTAAACATTAGATCTCAAGCTGTGTTTTAACCACTATCGCTAAAGAAAGTTGTCTTGGAGAAAAGTTCAAATAAAGTCTTATGCAGGGGGTACATTTTTCAGTCAACATGTGACTTCAACTTTCCGATTCAATTAAGAATTAGAGTTGTACATTAAAAACACATATCTAGCGTAAGGAAGTAGTAAAACATTAATGCACTCAAGTTAACGCTCTCTTTATTTACAACGAATAAAAGCTTAAATCATTCATAATGTTTTTTTTTATGTTGTAAATTTTGGAATATAAAAAATCTGCTTTAAATCAAGGCGTTGGACACGCACAACCATTATGCAATCCAATATTTATTGTCTTTGATGCAAGCTGAAGATTAAGGCTTTGATGACATTTGCAAAGAGATCTTTCAAAAGAGAATGCGTAAATTATTGTACTGCCTCAGACACCAAGAAGTTCAGAGGAAGAGTTGACGGTGGAGAAAGATAAAGAGAAATATTCTTTGCTGGGGATATTTAAGGCCTCCAAAAAGTGGCGCGATTATTAAATCTCAGCTGGGATCTTGAAGGTAATGAGAAGAATGGCAAGGTAAGATATAGGGCTTTTGGAGTGTCTCTGCCTTCCTTGCATCTTTGATACCAATGGTAGGTGGTCTTCCAGATACGTGGTATTTCTTTTTTTTATCGATATAGAAGGAAAAGTAGCTCTGAGGTATCAAGATATAAGGTTTAAATAAGAGATAACTTTGTGAAAGGTGTTAATACAAATCAATTTTAGATTATGGAGAATATGATATGCTCCTAACTGATGGTTAACATCCTATAGCAACACATCAAGTAATTGTACGCTGTGAAAGTGAAAGAGCCTTACATTTTCTAAGCAAAAAAGATGGTTAAGTAATAACATAAGGTGTATCAAGTGAAAGAAAGAGATTTTAGGGACTATGAGGGGCAAGGAGCTATTACATTCTTGGTTACAAAAAAAATTTTAATATCCGGAATGGCCAAGGAATAGAAAAACATATGTGATACAGTGTGGCTCCAATTATGTGGGTAATAAAAAGCAATGAGTTGGTGGAATCACGAAGCTTAGAAGGATAAGATGTCAGAGAAGCTATTAAAATTAGTGTTTATAGGACGTTGTCTTACGAGACTTTATTGGAATAAGACATTTCGAAAAAAAAAGTAAGACGTGAAAAAGAATAAAAATAAGAAATATCCGAGTTATCGATGTCAACACATTTATTCATGTCTTTTTATGCACCAAAATGATCTATCCTACAACTTGGCTTTGTTCCTTTTACAAATAATTTTACATACATATTTGTTAACTCTAAGAAAACAATTTTAAAATATTGTTGCATAAATACGTTGTTAGTATAAAAATACGTCAGTGGTTCATATGAATAAGGTGCTACGAAATGCACTAAAGCCAAAACTTAGTAATAAGCTGAAGAAGTTATTTGGAGGGCTCGTTTTTAACAACTAGACGAATTTGTTGTATAAAATTTGTTTGAAAAAAAAGACATTGCCGTGGTACCCGGAAGCTTACCACTTAACTTACGAAACAATGTTTGTTAGTAATACTTACAATTACATTTTAAACGTAATTTTTATTGTTACAGATTTTAGTGAATACAATAGCTGAGTAAAACTGTTTCTTTTCCTCACTGCCATCGATGGTAAGCTCTGTGACTTCTACACAGACCATGAAAAATAGGTAAAAAAAACACCGAGAACGATGATGAGGCAACGGCGGATCCATCAGGATTGCAAACAAAAGTTGTAATCTCAGAGCAAACAGGTCAATAAGTTTTTTTGTTTAATTAATTGATATGAGTATTGTTCATTGTGAATGTAGAACGAAACCAGTCGGAAGTGTCACTGGTGACTCTTGAAAGATGTCAACACATACTTGAAGGACGACAGATATTTCAAACACAATGATAAGCTAATATTTTAGTTCTGACGAAAGAACTGTGACAATATTAGTGAGACCAGCTTAAATGGAAATCGTTAGGAATGAATTTAATTATAATTGGATGTTTAAGACAAAATAATCTTTCACTGTTGTATTGTGATGTATTTTTGATCACTGCTATAGCTGTTATTCAACTGAATGAATTATCACCATTATATTCATGCTGTTCAAAGCTTAACACAACATTAATTATGTAGCAAATACAACAAGCACGTGCACAAATTAAAAGGTTGTACCTATATGATGCACAATGTACATTTAAACACAAACCTATTTGTCTTGTGTCAACACTATCGACTGTCGAGTTGTCAACTGCTGCACTGCACTACGCACGTGCACGTATACACACACATACGGATAACTTTGCTCTCTCTTCCTCTCTGTCTCTCTCTCTCTCACTCTCTCTCTCTCTCTCTCTCTCTATCATTCTGCAGTCAGCTATATCTGCTCTGTGCTGATACGTACATATGCGCCATGCTCTCCAACTTCCACGTAGCCAGCAGCTACGCACAGCATGTGTGTGTGTGTGTGTGTGTGCGTGCGTATATGTGTGCGTATGTATACTTAGCTGCTTGTATACGAATATAATTTAGTATATCCTTATATTTTGGATAGCAACAGTGTAAACTCAGCGCTCCTCGGTAAAGAGAGAGAGAGAGAGTGAGTGAGTGAGTGAACTTTTATTAATGCTAAGGACTTATACCCAAATGGCAAAGTTATTTACATTAATATTCTAGTATTATTCATAAAATTTAATTACGCTTATATTAACTTTCATACTGACATAGCAACAATCTCGTATATATTACCATTTTAGGTTACAGTATTATATCTTACATTAATTACCATTATTTATTATCACAATTTCGCTCTTTACAATCCAATTTCCACACGAAGGCCACCGTGCATATTTTATGTATTGAGAAAACCAATTTATTACATCGATTGTACGATTTAGAACTATACAAATAGCTTGGATACAATGTAAAGGCTCAAAAGTAAAGTTAAGTTAAGTGACGGTATAAATTTATTGATTGATTTACGAGCTGCCTAGACGACCAGAGTTGCCGACTTTCCATCACCCAAAGTAAATGCTGGCACTCAGCAAGTATCGATACAGCCCCTGTCTGAAACTACCGAGAGATCCCTGCTTGCGCAGATCCGCCGGCAGCGAATTCCAGAAATACACAGCCTCCACAGTAAAGGACCTGCGATTGATCTCAGTTCTAGCAGCCGGCACAACAAGCACCGTTTCAGCGCTTCGCGTTGACCTACGCAAGTCAGCCGTCTCAATGAAGAGCTCACGCAGGTACTCCGGGATACCCGTCTGCATGACGCGATACATCGTCAGGCCTAGAATGTATTTCCTACGCCTTTGTAGATCGAGCCAGCCCATGTCACGTCTTAGCCGAAAAATATATCTGACCACCACATTCATTAAACGGTGCAGCCTCAACTCAAGATAACCCGGAAGATCCGCACATACAAGGCAACAATAGTCGAAGTGGGGCAAGATGAGGGCACCCGCCAGCATCCGTCGAACATTTATTGACAATAGGCCACCTGTATAACGCAGGCGATAAAGCACGCCGTGAACCTTCTGGCATATGCCAGAGACATGGGAGTTCCACGAAAGATCTGGAGAGAGGGTCACACCCAGCGACCTTACATCATCTGAAAAAGGAACAGAACGGCCTCTCACCATCACACTCGGCAACACAGCCCTATCGATACGCAGAACAGAGAGAGAGAGAGAGAGAGAGAGAACAGTATTAGTACAAATATGTAGGCGTGACGGCAAAAATGTTACGCTTTGACAATTTTCACTACCCAAGCAAAAAGTCCAAACTTCGTATAAAATGTTTTCACATTAAGAACTTTTTTTTATTTTAATGAAACCGAATAACTCAAAGCCATGTGATTCACAAAAAGTATGATAAGTACAACAAGAACAACATGAGCAAAAATAACATGAATAAGAATAATAATTATAGCTCGAGGAACAACAGTAGCAGCAGCAATAGTCTCACATGACATCAGAAACAAGTGAGGTGAGTAAAAAAATTAGTTGCGGGTGTGACTGTGATTGTGGTCTTTCGCAAAATAAAGGTGGTGTTGGTAACGTGCAAGTCGAAAAAGTTTTTCCAGAGGATTATGGACCTAAAGGTAGAGATATAATATATGTTATGAGCGATTTAGAAAAATATATCAAGGCGTTTTAATTAACAGGGTGTCAAGTTACATTTCAGATGCTCCCCCCGAATGAAAATTAAGTAACGTTGGGTCAATTAAATAGTCGGTTAGCTTCTATGATGAAATTATTTGTAGGTATTATTGTGAACCGTTATTCCTATCATACTTATTCATTAAGTAGACGTATCTTTAGATTTGGACGGATTGACAGACGGTGCAGTAGACTTATATTATAGCCCTTCATTACATTTTAGAGTCATTCTACTCAAAATTGTATATTTCATATCCCAGTCGATTATAAAGCCGTTTGAGAAGATATCGATCTAGAAACTGATTAAATTATTTAAAGGATGCTGACTGCTGAGGGTATAACAGAATTCAGATACTAAAAAAGTATTTTTCAAGTTTGAGATGCAAAATTGAGGCTAAATCAGCATTACGGGGTTATGTTTCATTGGAAAATTTGCAGTTTTAACATCTCCTGAAATCAAAATGTAAAGTTTTTAATTTTTTTACGGTATGAGATCATAAAGTTACTATCTCTTACAATATTCTTCCACATTTAAAACAGCCAAAAATAAATTTTATCTAAGAGTTGCATGCCGTTTAAGTTATGGGACCGAAACCTTATCAATTCAAAATTTTAGCGGAGAGTACTCTCACAATCGCATGCAATTTAATACAGGCCTTCCAATTAGGGCGTGTTATATTTTAAAAATATTGAGGATATTGCAAGAATTTTTTTCGATTTTTCCATCCCAATGAACCAGTTTTAGGGGCTCGTAAATTCTGTTCCCTCAAAATAGAAACTGAGAACCCGTAACGCTAAAGAATATTATGTATCCTTTTAAGCATTAGCTCATCAACTCTAAAGGTGGTGGGTTGACATTGAGCTGTGAAAGAAAGAAGTTATAAGAAAAGAATTGTAAATATATAAAAACACGCATACATGTACCGATTTTATGCGTTAAGCTACGCATAAATTCGATGTGATGGCTGTAGAAGTGCCAAATAATTGATTTTTGAATTTTGTAGGGTTAAAAAAAAATTTTTTAGAGTGAATAATGTTGAAAAATGCTTGTTGACTTGGTGCGCAAGAAAAAAGTGAAATGTCTTTATTTATTTGTATAGCGCACAATGCAAAATAGTTTGAGTTTAAATTGATTTTAAAACATCTTGTTTCTAAAAACAAAACTCCTGACGTCATTTTAAGCGGGGAAAATATTATATAAAAATGACCATTGGAAAAACTGAATTCGTGAATAGACTTAATTATTTACCAATGAAATTAGCAGAGTTACCAAAAACCTATGACTTGATGGATAATTTGAGAATAGAACATTTTTTATATCTTTCAACGACTAAAGAAAATTTCAATTACAAAGGACTGTTTCCACCAAATGAATTTATTCCACCACACACAATTTAAAAGAGTTCAAAAGAACGTCAAGATTCCTTACTTTCTTAAGATTAAGTTGTCAAAGAAAAAAAAAATGTAATATGTTGAGGGGCTTAGGAGATAATTGCGTACAAGATGTTGAAATATTGCATAAGGCATGTACAGCTTTTAGAAAAATCTTTCTCTAAGTCGGAAACGTTGATTTTGTCAAAATCAATTGTATTAAAAACAACTTTTTTAATTGAACAATATGTATTATTCCTAAAAACAGGCTTACACAGTCAGGTTAATTTTCAGAATAATTAATGAAATGGTTCTTATGTGGGAAAAAAATTAGAAATATGGAGAAAATTCATGCAGGTTGTTCACTAGAAAATCAACTTACAAAAGTCTCATAATCAATAGTTTTTTAAAACTTTTTGTCAGAGAAAAAAGCTCTGAGGGTACAGTTTTTTAATTTTATTATTGTTATTGTCACGGGTGACTACAGTGCTACTCTAATAAACAAACGAGGAAACTAACAAATTTTCAAAACCATATAGAAAGTTACTTAGATACTCTTTAAGCAACTTTGAAATTAAAATGACCAAAATTAAGAAAAAAAGTGGAAAATCTCCTAATTTCGTCACGAATCCCCCAACAGCACAAAATAATATTTTAAATTTGGGAGATGCTTTATATGGTAGATGAACAGAAAATATTGAGACATGATGTGCTGCTGAAGAAAATGAAGAAAAAAGTCATTTCGACGTATGATTCTTATACCCTTACATATGTAAGACAGGAATATTCCTTTGGAATACCATGAAGTTTACGATATGGATAATTGCTTCATTTTAACAGGAAATAATTGTGAGCATTTTAATGGTTATATTAAGGAATTAGTAAAATACTCTTGCATCCCTGAACCCAGAATTTTTTAAGAATTTTGAAATACACCTCATGGTGAATGAGCTATACCGATACTGCCACTGCTACGAAGAGGTTTATCTATTCTTATCATTCATGTGAAACATCTTATGGTGGGCAGTGAACAGCCGCATGAGGGGAAATATGCAACGAAATGTCTGGTCCGCTCTTCGGTTGCTGTTTACCTCGACATTGATCACTTCTGTCCCTCTTTCTCTCTCTCTCTCTCTCTCCCTCTAAATATATACATGCGAAAGAGCTTGTATATCTGTATATACGTATATACCGTAATTATATAACTATTTACGTGTATATGTTGCCTTTTTCAGATTCAAGTGTATTATTGTGTTCTAACTATATATTACATAAATATAAATGTACAGAAGTGTATATATATATTTAATTAAATATCTTATTTTATGCATATAGCGTATATGTATATATATATATATATATATACACACATATATATATATTTATATGTAAGAATACGAATAAGCAAGTATTATATAAATATAGTTTTAAGAAAATTTTTCTGATTCCAATAATCAAACCCCTAAACTTCTGACAAATAGTCAGTAGTGTAAGCAAACTAAATTTTCGACTGCTAAATCCAGACCTGGCTCAAAAAAATATTTTTGTAGAGATCTCGAGTCCAAAAACGAACGTAACCACTTTCGGACAAAAAAAATATCAGCAAACAGTCCCAAAAAAAAGGTAAAAATGGCTAAAACAGGTTTTTCGCTTTTAGCGTAGAAGCTGTAATTTAGACAAAAAAACGTGCCACATAAAAAAGATGCGCAATTAAAGACGAACAAAATAAGCCCTGGTAGATCTGAATTGGACGTGCCATTTTTCCAGAAATTTCCAAAAAGTGCCAATTTCACCCTGTTTTTTGATGGCTTATAACTGGTGTTCTAAGTAATATTTTTACTTTAAATTGTAATCAAACAAAGGTCTTGTGATTCCTAACTACCCTACAGAATTTCAAGACGATCAGATGTAAACTTTTTGTAAACTGTCAAATAAACTTAGAAAAGGTCCTCTTGGAAAAGGCTCTAAAAAAGTTGTTAGACCACATAGAGCCGTTTTTCAAAATGTTTTTTTAACAATTTTTTTTAAGCAATTTTCAGAGATGATCTTTTTTTAGTTTATTAGACGGTTTGCAAAAAATTTGTATCTGATCGTCTTAAAATTTTGTAGGATTGCTTAGGATTACAAAACCTACGTTGAGTTTTAATTTGAAGTAAAAATATTATTTAGAACACCAGTTACAAGCTATCGAAAAAAATAAAGAAATTGGCACTTTTTGGAAATTTGTGGGAAAACGGCACGTCCACTTTAGATCCACCAGGGCTCATTTCGTTCATGTTGAAATTGCACATCTTTTCCATGCGGAACGTTATTTTGTCCAAATTACAGCTTTTACGGTAAAAGAAAACAACTTCTTTTAGCCATTTTTACCATTTTTTTGGGCCGTTTGCTGACATTTTTTTTGTCCGAAAGTAGTTACGTTTGTTATCGGGCTCGAGATCTATACAAAAATACTTTTTTGGGACAGGTCAGAATTTTCACCAAACAGGGTAAGTTTTCATCTAGTTTGCTTACACTATAGGGACTTTATCCATTATGCTATGCATCATGCAGTCCTGATTTCTGTCCTTATTACTTATGGATACCAACCGAGAAACTTCTGAGTTAAAAAATTGATCGATAATTCGGCTTTTTTTATAGAGTATGCTGGGTATATTTCATATATGGGATACGGGATATGATGGAACCAGAAGCACAATGTATAAAATAATAAAAATACGAATGATTATAATTTAATTCCAAAATATATTCAAAGCTCTTGTCTTATAAAATAGTTACAAACTTTGATCTCAACGTAAAGACTAATTTATCTAATTAATAAAAAAAAACAAAGAACATAATAAAACATAACGCAGTTATCAAACACTATTTAAACCCAATTAATCGTTGATTAAAAATAAACTAAATAATATGCTTTTCTTGATTCGCAAAACTCACTTTTTAGTGTCTTAAGATTGGATAGAAGTTAAATATAATATCCAGATTAACTTACCTTTCTTTTCGCTGATTATTAATTCTAATGACCTGTACTTACTCTTTCCATCGATTTATTGTTATTTATTTTAATGTTTATTTATTTACTATTTATTATTTTATAATAATTTAAATTTCTTTTCCAATTAGTTTTATGTCACTTTATTTCATGGAACTAGTATATATATATAAAAGGAAAAAGTAAAGAAAAAAAAAAAGACGGTATGTTTTGTTAATCTTATAAAATTAGTTATTACGTCTGCACTTGATAAGTGGCAACGGGCTAATTTATCTAATTAATAAAAAAAAACAAAGAACATAATAAAACATAACGCAGTTATCAAACACTATTTGAACCCAATTAATCGTTGATTAAAAATAAACTAAATAATATGCTTTTCTTGATTCGCAAAACTCACTTTTTAGTGTCTTAAGATTGGATAACTTGTGAATAAACTCGCTTCGTAGCACATCAACGCTAATTCTCCTATAACAATGATTTTATATTTAACTAACGAGAAAATGCCTTTTTTTATATGTCTTAGACAATATTCACGATCGACGTGGCTCTAATATTAATAAATCATAATTTTAATTAGTTCAATGAAGAACTTCAGACTTTCGTTTTTATTTTTGGGTTAATCACTATTGAACGCAAAAAAATAGTTGTAACTAATAATCGAAATCCCTTACACTCTATACTGTATTAGACTCAATAATATCTAGGATACAATATAATAAAAACATAAGGAGTACAATCGTGGGCTCTTCGCAGAATCAACGGGATACATCGGCTAGCAACACGGTATCACGGTTAAGAAAAACAACAAAAGAAATAAACTTTAAAAAAAAGGAGGTAGGCTAGTTAGTCAGAAAAGATAGATGAGTATGCCAACTGTTGAATAACGTTTAATGTCATTTAAGTTTGTTTTCAGCTTTAAATCAAAAACTTAAAACTGTGGACCACAATCTCACGCTTCTTCACAGGCTGCGGGACAGCAGATAGTCCAACTATTTGTTTGTTTAAGAAAAATTAAAAGGAAGGAAGAAGTAGAAAGTTAAATATAATATCCAGATTAACTTACCTTTCTTTTCGCTGATTATTAATTCTAATGACCTGTACTTACTCTTTCCATCGATTTATTGTTATTTATTTTAATGTTTATTTATTTACTATTTATTATTTTATAATAATTTAAATTTCTTTTCCAATTAGTTTTATGTCACTTTATTTCATGGAACTAGTATATATATATAAAAGGAAAAAGTAAAGAAAAAAAAAAAGACGGTATGTTTTGTTAATCTTATAAAATTAGTTATTACGTCTGCACTTGATAAGTGGCAACGGGCTACTAACTAAAACTCCACGCAAAGAAATGCACCTTGCATGAAGTTTTTGTTAAAACTTCTTCGTCTTACTTGCTATGGGGCCGGTACTTGCTGACTTCATGTGTTTAAGCTTTATGGCTCCCTTTGGTTGTCACTTGACACTTCTAAGAGCCACGAAGTACACAGTCAGCTTTGTTCGGGACAACTCTCATTGAGTATGACTCTGTAAAGAGTCTTAAAATTTTATCATTTGGAATGAAATATAACAGAATAAAATAGAAAAAAATAAAAATTTATAAATTTACGCAAGTCGTCACCTAACAGCCTCCTTTCTTGAAACTATCACCGTTCTCGGTGAATATATATTTTATTATATTATTTTTATTATTTTTTTATTTATTTTTTATATAAGTAAAAATTTATGAGTTCCATAACATAAACATATTACAATAATTCTTATAGTAATATAATGAAGTATTAATTTACAGAATTATTACATTTATTTATTCGGGACTGAGAGTAAGGGAAGGAATGAACTTGTGAATATAACGTTTTCTTTTTCTCCTTGGCCCCTGGTTTTGTGTTGTTAATAACTAGTCTATTAAGTGTATCAAAATTTGCTGACACTTCAATCCCAAGGCATAGTTTATAGTGCCAGTCGTATTTTACCAAGTTGATATTTTCCTGGCATGATGGGCAGATTTTTTTAAATTTTATTTGTGTTTTGCACAGAAGACTGTGCACTTTAAGGTAGCATTTGTATATTAAATTTCCACACGATGAATGTGTTACCATTTCTTGGCTTTTTTGCGAGTCTTTGTGGGAGTAATTTGTTCCATACATTTTCAGTCCTTTAAGGGCCCTTTTCGTCGATTCTTCTTTACAGTTTGTAGCGAAGCTTAGGTATACCTGTCTTTCATCATCGCGTAGGACATCTAATGGGTAGTATTTTAAATGGCTCAAAAGGCTAAAGGTCATTAACAACCTGGTTTATTTATTGTATTCATCCGGATTCATAATGGCCGGTACCTTAGATACTTTTTTTCGCAGAAGTGAGTCATTGTCTTTGGGATCGTTATTTATTTTGATCGTGTTTTCTGTTTTTGGTTCTTTTGTTAATACATTTTTTGGCTGCTGAGTTATGCAACACACTACTATCTGGCGCATGTTTTCTGCCCACTCAGCGGATCCATACGTTATATGAACGGGAATAATATTTTCCCGAGTTTGTTTTTTGGTTGACAAATTAATATCTTTTATTGGATATTTGTTTTCATAAAATTCAATAATATAGTTTGTGTTAATAGGTTTTTTTTTAATGACGCTTATTTTAGTCCTGGTACGATTTACTCTTACAAATCGTAATATTGGACTAAGCTCGTCTTCATTAACTTTTTTAAGGTTTTGACTTCCATCGTTGACTCTACATTCTTAGTTGGTGCTTCGATGTTTCGTGAAGATGATTTGTCTTCTTGTTCAATAATTGTTGTGTCATTTAAGGTTGCTGCAGCAACTGCCGCATCACATAGTTGGTAATATTTGGCTTCGTAGCTGATGTATGGGGCCGAACATAGCTGTTCTTTTAATGATAACATCGGAACAAATTTGTTAAGCGATGTTTCCAATTGGCGCTTATCAATTGGTTCTTTTGTCATTATGTTTAACCAACGTCCATATTCCGATATATTGTGGACCTTGACTTATCTTTTATTTGGCAAGGGAACAAGTGCCGTTGACTTTGTCCAATTCCTCTCGTCTAATACATTCGACAATGAGTCCAATAGCTCCTCTAGCGTTGGCGCTGCATTTAGGTTATCAGCCACTATCGCTACCTCCCGTAGTGAAAGGAATGCCACTTCGTAACTTGAGTATTCCATAGCACAGAGTTCTCGTTCAATGGACCTCACTATCCCAAAGTTTTCCAGAATTTTTTCAGCATTAGCCTACTATAATCCCCCTGCAGCAGTATGCTAAGCTGGGATCCATCAGCCATTGCTCCTGTGATATTAGCGTTTTGTTTGTCCATTGTGTGTGTCATTCTGCAAGCGTAAATATGATGAATGTTGTGAGAATCATTACTTGATACCGTACATGTATAAGTGTTCTTGTAGTGTAATTTGTGTTGTTATTGTTCGTAAGTTATGTATGGAATGCAGAAATGAGAATAAAATTAATTTCATGAAACTATTGGATAATGGGTAGGGAATACATAGATAGATACAATTATTACTTATCATGCTATGCCAAAATATTTGCGTATTTGTAATAAAATTGAATAAGTAGTTTTAATACATGCTAAACCTTAATATTACAGAAGAGGAAAAAAAAATTTTGACAATAAAGTAAGATGCAGCTAAAATAGAATGCAACATGCGCTTTTAAATTTATAGCCTAATTGTTATTATTATTATAATTATTATATTTATTTGTTAGAATAAGTTATGTATTTGTTGGAAGCCGAGGGTGAGCAATAAAAGGAGAGATCAGCACTAAATACGGGTAGCCTAAAAGGTTTATTAACTTAGTAACATTAATATATATACAAAAGGGCGGATGGCCCCTTATTCAACGTGTTGGTCAAACACTCCGTTGGATACTACTGTCTATTTGATCAAGTGAGGAGCTGATGCTCCCACTCCCGCAGTCACGCGAGTGACTCATCTCACACCCATACCATACATATACTCACTTACACACACACATACCAGGATGACTGCGTATATATATATATATATATATATTTATTTTTAACATATATATTTATAATGTATTTATTATTTTTTTATTTATATTTATAATTATTTTAAGATATATATACATACATCTTTTTTTCTTTTATTAATTAATAATCAACATACTTCATATAAATCCTAAAGATAAAATTAAACAATAAAGTGAAGTTAAAAAAAAAGAATGCGTGAAAAGAAAAATTGATCTTACAAAGCTTAAAGTAAAAATCATACAACTAAGTGATGTATATTCGATGTAGAAGGTGGCTAGTTGAATGGTAGGGTTTAATTATTGGGTTCAGTTTCTGCTACTTTTGATCTTTTCTCGTAGATCAATGGTTTTGGTGAGAATTGACTTCGTTTCTGTAGTTTGTGTACAGCGTTGTCTTCTGCATGTAATCACATGTCTGTGGTAAGTTATTAACTCAACTTGTTTTTGACTTAATGGGTGAGTAAATTTTCGGTTCATTTTGTATTTTGTACTCCTTTTAATTGGTTCAGCGTATTTCGTGCGATATTCGGGTTCATCGTTCTGCAATGCTAAAATAGCGCTTTTAGGATCCATGTATTTTACATATCCTTGGGATAATATTTCCCGCCGATCTTTAACGGCATAACAATATTCTAGGGTGCCAAATAGGGAGAAATCATTAAAGAAATCACTTTCCCTTTTCGTTTCTTCTATATCCCATGGCAGAAGACACATAAGTCTTTTTGGATCAATGTTTGGTGTATCATTGTCGTTTCTTGATGGTGTTGGTGAAGAGATCTTTTCTGCTTGACAAATAGTGGATTTCATCTTGAAAGGAGAAAGTGTTTGAACTTCTTCTCCTGTATTTAGTGTTTCATCAGTTACTTTAGTAAATGAATCACTATTGTTTTTGGCGGTTATAGTTCGATGTTCATAACTATGTAAATCTGTAAGTATGTGCATTTCCTTAATATTTTCTTTATTTTCTAATTGTTCGATAACTTCATGTAAAGGTTGGTTTATGTTGACTCTAGTCTTTATTGTTATTTCATATTCGGGGTTTATTGTTTTACCTGGAAGGAAAATAGTATCAAATTACTATTGATTTATGAGTCCATTTCCAGTTTTTGGGGTGTATGGCGTGGAAGTATCAAACTCCGTGTCTTTATTATAGATCTAGCTTTAGATGATTTAGGTATTTTTTGTTTTTATCCAATTTCAACACACAGTTCAGTTGGTTCGTGTTCATTTGGTTCTTGTTTTATGGTTACTCAGAGTTCTGCGTTCAGTAGGTTAATGGTACGTTTTATAAATTTTTCCGAGACACTACGTTTCATAATCTTCTTGAAACAGCCTTTTGCTTTGCTGATGAGTATTGCTACTATAATCATAATAATAATAGCTTCAATGACATATCGTATTAAAGAAAAAAGAGAAGTTTGTTTTTCCTCTAACTTTCGGGTCCGTATTTTCTCTATTGAATTTATTATATTTTGTACATTTAACTCTTCATCTGTCCATGCTTGTTCATTAAAGTTTAATTCTCGAATCGATTTTATAGCATCATGGAAGTCATCAGTGTCTTTTAAGGTATCATGTAGTACTGTTAAGTTCAAGTTCACTTCTACCTGATAGATATATTGTATTTGAGTGATAATCTTATGTTCACTGGTTAAGGTTAATCTGTGAGTTTTTCCCGTACATCCATCATTCAATCGTAGGAGACCTATACCTTTTACTCTTTCTTGTTGATCCATTTTATTAGGACAGATAATGTTCAATTGTTCTTCGTTGGGTGTTAAGAATAACCATAAACTATCAGCTGGTAAATAAATCCATTGGCTTTTGGTTTTCGGCTTTTATTAGTTTCATTTATTGGTTTTCGGTTTTCACAGTATTTAAATACTTCTGGTCCAGGTCGTAATAACATAAGAATTTAACATTCGTTCATAGAATAGGGTTCCTTCAGCGGTTCCATAGCCGAGCATATATAACCATATACCGTCTTATCGCATTGGTTAATTGTAACTTCGTTTAGTCGTAAATACGAATTATGGTCTGCTGCTACGGCTAAGTAAGGATACGACGGTTTTATGTAGGCAGATCGATTTTGTCCAGATTGGGGTATCATGACTAGATGTAGCCTATAAAGATTGTAAGGGGCTCGATCTACGAGTGGCAAGTGTAATATTACCATGGTTCTATTTTCTTGATGTACAACATCTAATTTGCTTAGGGTACTTATTTCACCACCATAAAGGTTTTCTATTGGTGCTACAAATTCTAGATTTCCCGCAAAGTTTTTTACATCTTGGGCTACTGTTCTTAATATATTTGGAGAAAATAGCTTTGGATGAGCTTGACCTCTCTGTAAATCATGCAAGATGTCAATCAGATCTTCATGGGAACGAATAATGCGATCTAGGGTAGCCTCAGTTCTTTTGAAGTATGCTGACAAATGAATCAGATATCTGTCAAGAGTAAAATCCTGTCCTGAAGTCAATATATCTGCAACTTGTTTTAAAATGTGCTCATGGCGTTTTGCAGTATTGTATAGTTCTTTGAGTGCGGCTGCAAAAATATGGCTATTTAGTTCGTACAATTTAATTTATTCTTTTTGATTAGTATCCAAATTGTTGATGTTAGTGTTTATAACGTTAATATCATCTTCTGTGACTAAGCCGTAAAGTCTTTTAGCAATGCTCTCAATAATTCCAAAAGGTGTCAGTCTTTTTGCTCGTATTCTGGGGGGTGGAATAATGTTATCTCCTGCATGGATTCCAACAGTATTTTTTATGTTTAATAGTGTTGCTTTGAAATTTGTCAATCGCTTTATTTTTAAATTCAAGAGGTCCATTTCCATATAGCAAGTGCAATTAGAATAACCAAACTGTACAATACAATATTGAAAAGTTTCGTTTAATCCTTGAGTAGGTGTTTGTTCCAATATGGATTCATTAACATCTAGCCATATCATAATCTTTCAATAGGCTTTCTTAATTTTTGTTATACTGATTCGTTTGTAGTAAATTCCAGGGTTTGTTTCAAGTGGTTCTATACTGTAGTTGCCATGATTAGCATAGCTTAAATCTGCGTGACCTTCGAACGCTATTGTCATTAAGATGGCCAATATAATCTGCATCGTTGTATTTTTTTTTTCTCTGGAAGACATGTAGAATATGTTTCTTACAAGATATCATTATCGGAAAACTAGTTTTAATTCATCTGTATGTTTGCATATGGTTTCACCATTGGTTTTTTCAACTAACTTATTACTTCCCTCTAAAACTGTTCTAACCTTTAGGGGTTTATTATAAAAGCGATCAAATTTATGGGAACGCACTTTTTTCTTCACCCAAACGTAATCTCCTGGTTTAACATTTAGAGGCTTTAATTTTTTATCGGATCTTGCTTTTGTTTGTACTTTCATCTTTATTTGTTGATTTCCTGCCGCAATTTGCATTTCTTGAAGTCGCCTTATAAAATCTCGTAAATATAGTGGGTATGTTCGTAATCTTTCATCTTTAGGTATCTTCAAGGGCAACCTTGCTACTCTCCCGAATACTAGTTCATAAGGCGTAAAATTTGTAGCTGCATGTACACTCGTGTTATACATAAAAGCTGCAAATTTTGCTAAGTTGTCCCAGTCATCATATGTTTCAGAGTAAGTTCGTATGAAGTCAGCTAGGGCAGCATGACTTCGCTCTAGTGATCCGTTTGTTTAAGGGTGGTACGCTGATGTAGTTAGATGATTGGTTTTGAGGGTTCTGATGAGTCGTTCCAATAAATAAGACATAAATGTAGCATGTCTATCTGATAGAATTGCTCTAGGCGCACGATGAAATAATATTATATTTTGTACGAGTGCATCGGCAAGAGTGCTTGATCTTAGGTCTAGTATAGGAACTAATATGATATATTTAATCAAATTACACTTTATGGTCAGCAAATGGCTAATACCATTTGGTGTTATTCTTAATTTACCAATGACAATGAAGTAAACCTTATCGAAAGCTTCACTTGGTGTATCTGTAAGTACCAAGGGCTCTCTTGTTTTGAGTTGTTCAATTTTTTTCTCTTGACACTTGCTGCATTTACGTACACAATTGAGAATATCATTTCTCATTCCGGGCCAATGAAACCGTTCTCTTATTTTCTGGTAAGTTTGGTTTATTACCTTATGACCTCCAACAGGGCTGTCATGTAATGTTTGTATTATTTCATTACGTATTTGGATTTTTGGAAAATCAACCTTACCGTAACAGACAGTAATTTGTATGGGTGCTTTATCACAAATTGTAAATAACATTTCTGTGATCAATATACGTTCTAATTTGTCTGTAAGATCTCCCCTTTTTGAAATTTGGAAGGTTTTAAGATTTTGTCTCAACAATATTTTTTTAAGCGATTCAAAAGCTTTTGCAAGACTTTCTGAAGATACTAAATCGATCGACGTTTTATTAAAAACAATTGACAGTATATTATATCCTCCATAACGTGTTATTAAAATTTGGCAAACTCTTGGTTTCTTCGATTTCAAATAGCTAAAGTCCAGTGCACCTAACGATCTCAACAGCCTTGAGACAGATATGACTGGTTGACAATCCTTGCAAACAAAATGAATTATATTGTCTCTTTTGTATGTAAGGCAGTATCAGGTGGTAATGACATTGTTTACTAGCTTAACTCTATTTTCGTTTTTATAATTATCAGTACTACTGCTACTATCACTAAGACTTACATACACTTTCCTGTGCTGTTGTTTGTATCGATTAATGGGTTGAAAAGAGTATAAGTTCGATAGTAACATGAAATTAGGTGCAATAGTTCGATTCATTGATTTATTCTCATTGCAGTTTATTTATTTGTTCTTTTTATATAAGTTATCTGGGGTTTCTTCTGTTATTTATTGCAAGTCCAGCGCTTTATATCGTCTGTTTTTTGCAGTAGCAAAAGTACTCGTTTGCGTCGGTGTGCTAGAACTTAAGAGTGTATTTTCCTGAATACGTGGGGTAATTGATAATTTTCCCCTTGTCCCATATTTTCTCAAAATTTCTTCTTTATTGAATAAGGGTTCAAGACTTGTTGTACGTTTTGATATATCCGCAATTCTCTCATCGAATACATCAAAATAATTAGGATCGTAGGTGTCTATTTCGGTTAATATGTCTTGAATTTTGGGGTTCGGTTTATCTCCATCAAAAAATCTAGTTACTGATAAAAAATCGGCCTGTTTGGGCTCACCATCGTTGTTAGACTTGTCCAAATATTCTTAAAGGCTTTGGTTAAATCTCTTTGTTAACTCTTCTATTTCTTGATAAGTAACTTCATCAGTATTATTTGTCGTAGTTTTAGGTTGGTCTTCAAAAACGTTATCATTTGAACTTTCGCTAAGTGAAATTGGTGTAACAGAAACTTCAGAATTTGTTATGTCTGAGTCTAAATCAATATTCGTATTAAAGTTTATTTCTGTTTCAGTCAGTTCTTGCCATAATCCACTTCGTCTAGGGTCATATACTGGTATTTGAGTATCTTCTCTTTTTCTCATTTTTAATGAGCTAGAATCTTTTGATGTGTTTTTAGTGACATTTTTTAATATATTTAGTTGAGATGTAGATGATTTCTGTGGCTATGGAAACGTTGTTGTTCGGGTTCTTTGAGCAATCACACTATGATTTAATTTTGGCCGTTCTTTGTTTGTTTTTTAACCAAGCAGTCGTTCAGGACCTTGATCAACGTAGGTACATCTGGTTCTGATTTGGTCATGCTTTTTGGTTTTGTTTCTCCTTTTATTTCCTTCGAGGTTGTTGGCAATGCTTTAGGTTTGATCGTCGTTAATTTAAACTCTCTTACTATTCCTTTCCTCTGACTTTGTAATTCTGTTTTCTTCTTTTCCTCTATTTTCTTTCGACCCTTCATTGTAACTCTTAGTAATGGTAATCCATTGTTTATATTATTTTCTGCTTAAAGAAACAGTCCTACTGGGTTTCTAGATAATGCATCAAAGTTGGTGTTGAGTCTTCCTGGTTTGTATTTAAAAGTGTATTCGTAATAGGTGAATTTAAACACGGGTCTTTTCTTGTATGCATCCAATTCAATGGCTTATGATCAGCTACGAAAACGAATTTATTTTCTAATAAATACAAACGAAAGTGATGCATTGCACATAGTGCGGCTAGACATTCCTTTTTTAGTCGTGGAATAATTTATTTCAGATTTATTTAAAGTTCTTGAAAAGTAAGTGACAGGATGGTCAAACCCATTTTTTTTTTGACTCAATACTGCTGCAATTGCAAAGTCAGATGCATCTGTTGTTTACTTGAATGATTTACGAAAGTTGGGGAATTGTAAAAAAGGCTCTTGGCATAGGTGATCCTTTAGTATTTTAAAACCCTTTTCCTGCACTTCAGTCTATTCAAATTTTTCTCCCTTTTTTAATAAATCTGATAATCGTTTAGATATTTTTGAAAAATCTTTAATAAAGCGTCTATAGTATCCTGCTAGTCCTAAAAATTGTCTTATATTTTTTATAGTTTTTGGTTGGGGAAATTCTCTAACGGCTTCTATCTTTTTAGGGTCCGGTTCAATCCTTCGTTGTCTCACTACATTTCCAAGAAATATTACTTCTTTTCCTAAAAATTCAACTTTATCTGGTTGTAGTACCATATTCCCTGATCTTAACCGATCAAAAAGTAACCTTACTTTACGGTCGTGGCCTCCTAAGTCTTTTTAAAAAATAATAATATCATATAAAAACACTAGCATTTAAACATTCAATAAGCCTACCAATATAAGATCCATTAGTCATTGGAACGTGGCAGGTGCATTTTTCAGGCCTTCGGGCATTCTTCTATATTGGTAATGTCCATGGGGTGTCGTAAATGCTGTTTTATACTTATCATGTTCATCCATGGCAATTTGTTGGAATCCACTTGCCAAATCGAAAACTAAAAAATATATGGCTCCTCCAAACTGGTCCATAATATCTGCAATATCAAGCAATGGATATGTACCACCAATGGTTTTTTTATTAAGTTCTCGGAAATCAATTACTTCCCTCCATCTCGGGTTTCCATCGCTATCAAGTTTTTTAGGGACAATCCAAAGAGGTGAATTATACGGTGATGACGAAGGTTCAATTATTCCATCGTTAAGTTTCTTTGCAACGTGTTCCTCTAAGACTTTTCTATGTACTAGTGGGTGACAATATTGTTTTGTGTTATTAGAGATGTTATTTTCCATCAGGATTTTGTGTGCAACGAGGTTAGTACACGGTAAAGTATCTCCTGGTAACAAGAAGATTTCTGAGAATTCAGAAGTCAATTGATATATTTGTTCTCGTTCTTCCAAGTTTAAATGACCAGTGCGTACAAGTCCTTTTAGGTCGTTGATATTGTCTCGTTTATTTTGAACAATTGATCTCTCATGTTTGCTGCTAGTATCGGGATCAAATTCAGGTGCAATATATTCGAAAAATAGGATTTCTCTTGGATCTATTTAAATCGTAATATCATCCTTATTAGTATTTATTGCCATAATATTACATTGACCGTTCTCATTTTTTACTATTCCTTCTCCTAAATATATGTTATCGCACCCTACATCTATTGGTGGTAAGTATACTTTAGTTAAATTAGTAATAATTAAATTAATTCTTACTATTTGACGTGTTCGAGCCTTCATCGTATATTTAGTTGCTTTATTGGTATTTTATTGTTCCTCATTAGGGCAATGTTCTACACTGGGACTATTTTTATTCTGTTCAATGGCATGGGGTTGGAGTGAATCTTGGTTGACTAATTTATTATTTTCACTGTATATCCCACTTTTATCAGTTTTGTTATCAGTGGCCTTCATAAGATTTTCACCTCTTTCTGATACGATCAATCTGTCAAACGCATCTCGAAAATGAAAATCAGCTTTTATGTCTCCAAATTTTTCGTATTTAGGTATATTTGACCTTTCGGGCGGGCCTACGATGTATTCGTCATAAAATTTCTGTTGGTTAATTTTATCCTTAAGTCATTCTGTCTCTTTGCTAGTATCAAGAGTTGTAGCTAAAATGTGATTTTCTTGTTCTTGTTTTTGGAGTTTTATGGTTTTTTGGTCTTTTTTTCATCTCTTTTTAATTTCTCTATTTCCTCAAGAGTTTTTAAAAAAGGGATGGGGTTCATTACGTCATCATCTAGTACTATAACATCATGATAATATGATAATGTTGCTCGTTGTTCCTTAGAAAAGTTTCGATCCAATAAACCGCCATCTTTGATCGGAAAATCTTTAGGGATCACATGAAAAATTGTAGGTTTTTCTCGTATGGTCATATACGTTGCTCCTTTAGTATAAAACTGGGTGAGGTGTGATTCCAGTAAGGTTAACAATTTCACTAGTCTCTACTTGTGAATATCGGTGCAACTGATCCAATTTAATCAGATTTGTGGCGGCGCCATTTTCGAGCATGAGTGTTATAAAGTGATTTTTTCCTACTAGGATTGATAACCTTATGCTTGTAGGCTCGTCGTCTACGCCAAGTCCATGGCAGATACCAATGTGGACGGTTTCAATTCAGTTGCTATTTTTATAAACTGCTCTAAAACATTCTGTGTAGAGGTTGAATTCTGTCTTTGGAGGCTCACCTTCGAACGACGATTGGGTTAGTTGCCTAAGAGTTTAAATGATGTGGCAAACGATCGTCTCCTGGTTGGTATTGATTTTGAAAGTTCTGATTCTGATAGTTAGAATTAAGACTTTGTTTATTATAATTATTATTTCAGGGGTACCTATGTTAATTCTGACCTCTGCCTCGGTATCCTTGATTATTACCAGGATTAAAATTAGCATTCCTTCGAGTGTAATAATCATTAGGATTTTCATTATTATATTGTATGGAATTCTTCTGATAATAATTAGAGTTTCTCGATTGATTTGAAAATTCCAATTTCTTCCCTGATTTTGATAATTTTCACAGTAATACTGTCCATTCTTTTGTTGTTGATATTGTCTATTATAATTTTGATAATTATTATACTGCCTATCAGCGTGATTATTCTCATTGTTGATTAACTGTTCTATCTGAGTGATCTATTGTTCATTAACTTGAGCCACTTGATGTGATGAGAATGGCTGATCGGGATACCTATTCTGCTGTCGATATGAGTTGTTTAAATTATTTCTAAAGTTACTACGAGGTAGTCCTTGATATCGCGTATCTGGAATTATCCCCACTCTCATTCGGCTCTCTAATCTCAACGCGTAATTGAAAGCGTCGGCTAGAAAAGCAGGTTCTTTTGCATCTACCTGCTGGCTTATCGTAGGTGCTAGTCCTTTTATGAACATGTCTAATGCCATGTCTTTTATAGAAGTCATCATATGCGCGTTGTATGCATTACCTTTTATCTTCGATCAAGGCTTTTTCAGCACCTCTTAGCAGTAGGTTTACATAATTATAATATTCACCAACCGATTGGTCTTGTCGTCGATGCCCTTTCTGTAGCTGAGTTTGATAGTAAGTAACGGTTTTTCCTGTTGCACATCTTTTTTTTAAATGGGTTATTAATGCTTCGAGGTTTTCGAAATCTTGGCCACTTACGCTTATGCGTGCGGCACCTCGTAGATTCTGCAATACTGCTCTTTTATATAAATCTTTTTGATCATCTCTGACCCAGCTTTCTCCAATTCTAACATCTTGTATATAATCCTTTAGTGGAATATTTTTCCCATCGAATATAGGGATGGATTAAATTGCATGCTGAAATGAGAAGTTGGCATTGAAAGACTCTATCAGCGCGTCGGCTATTGTGATATTGGCATCATCGTTTCCATTGACCATTTTCTTAGTTGTATAATACCTCACGTGCGCTTTTTTTTTCTTCTCCTTTTTTTTTTTTTTCTTTTAATCTTATTTTATTAAATTTTTTTTTCTATTCTTTATGTGTGAAATACTAACAGAAAAAAATCATACAGTTATTTTGTTTTGCTTCTTTGTTTTGGAAAAACATTCTATTAAATCCTTGACATTTATCGCAGAAGACATAAGTAATAAAGGAATAATTGTACGTATTTACATATATATATACATAGATGTCTGTGTATTTATTCGTGTTTGGATGTGTATGTCTTTAATGTAAGCGTTTGCTTAACGCATGCAAGTGCAATAAGTTTGCTTTAATTTTTATAGGTATAAGATAAGTGTACTATGTGTATGCCCAAAAACTAAAGTGAGAAAGTGCGAGCACGCTTATATGATATCATCTCGTATTTAAGCAAGGGAGTATTAGGCGCAGGGATTTCTAATGTGGCATGTGTAACTATACATACAAATTGCTTCTCAAGCATTAGCTAGTGCGTGGTGTAATATTGAAGGGCTCTTTCTGTACAAGAGTATCCGACTTAACTTAACACTTTTTCCTCTTTAAGAAAGAATTAGCTCGACGATCACGGTTTAAATACCGTATTAATTATTTTTTTTATATATTCGTATGCATGTTAGTAATCTTTTGCCTTTGCGTTTATATGTTCTTGAATGCCTTTAAGAAACTCTTTTTCTGCGAAAGCAATTAACTCATTAAATTGTGTATTTAATCGAATTTTAAAATTATCGCATATCCGCTGAACTTTAATTTCTGGATTATAAAAATTATTTTTCTGAAACGTACTTACTATTTGTTTTTCGACTTTTTTGTTTTTTGATAAATTACTTTTTAATGTATCACAGTTATAGTAATTTTGTAACTGATTATTAATGAAATCTAATTTTTCTCCTAGAACGTTTTTCTCTCTTATAAGCTCCTGCATAAACAATTTCCTACCACTTCTCTTACCTTTTTTATTACTCGCAAAATTATTCGTTAGCGGTTTCATGAAATATTATTTTATAAACAATCGTGGGTAAATAAGTAAAATTATTTATTATATTAAATCTTTACTCCGTTTTTTAAGAATTCCTCTTCTACTAACACTATTATGTGCAAGTATGTCTGTGTGTATGTATTTGTTATTTTGAAAGACTGCTTTAAGTAGCAGATCTAGGGTAAAGAGTGTCCGCTATTTCAGCCGGACTAATGGGGATGAACCGCTCTGGTTAGCAGATTCAGGGAAGGAAGAGAGAGACCGCTCTGGTTAGCAGATCTTAGGTAAAAAATGTCCGCTATTTAAGCAGGACAAGAGGGATGAACCGCTCTGGTTAGCAGATTCAGGGTAGGAACAGTGTATTTGTTCTGTCTTGTAAGCATGCACTATAAGAGGTCACTATTTTCTTATTTTTCTATCGTCATTAATAACACAATATTATCTTATTTTTTACTTATTTTTTTGTTATTTTCTTTATTCACTTTATTTTTTTATTTATTCATGTATTTTTTTTTTTTCAGCTATAACGAAATACCGCATATACCATGCTGTCTGCAAAAGCACAGCATATACGCGTCTGCGCACAGTGTACTATATGGGGTATTACGCGTCATTCATTAACATGATTCATTAAATGGTGTTTGGTGTTTCTTAAGAAAAAATTGTAATAAGAGAATATATAATAAACAAAAAAACAGCTAAAGACCATAAACCACGCTCTGCTACCAATTTTGTTACATAACGTTTAATGTCATTTCAGTTTGTTTTCAGCTTCAAACCAAAAACTAAAAACTGTGGACCACAATCTTACGCTTCTTCACAGACTGCGGGACAGCAGAAAGTCCAACTATTTGTTTGTTTAAGAGAAATTAAAAGGAAGAAAGAAGCAGAAAGTTAAATATAATATCCAGATTAACTGACCTTTCTTTCCGCTAATTATTAATTCAGATGACCTGTACTTCCTCTTTCCATCGATTTATTATTATTTATTATAATGTTTATTTATTGACTATTTATTATTTTATAATAATTTAAATTCCTTTTCCAATTACTTTGATGTCACTTTATTTTATGTTACTAGTATATATATATAAAAGGAAAAAGTAAAGAAAAAAAAAAAGACGGTATGTTTTGTTAATCTTATAAAATTAGTTATTACGTCTGCACTTGATAAGTTGCAACGGGCTACTAACTAAAACGCCACGCAAAAAAGTGCACCTTGCATGAAGTTTTTGTTAAAACTTTTTCGTCTTACTTGCTATGGGGCCGGTACTTGCTGGCTTTATGTGTTTAAGCTTCATGGCTCCCTTCGATTGTCACTTGACACTTCTAAGAGCCACGAAGTACACAGTCAGCTTTGTTAGGCGACAACTCTCGTTGAGTATGACTCTGTTAAGAGTCTCAAAATTTTATCATTGGGAATGAAATATAACAGAATAAAATAGAATGAAAATAACGATTTATTAATTTACGCAAGTCGTCATCTAACACCAACGAAGCCACCGCAAGGGATTTATTGCTTCTGCGGCGAGGAATTATCGTAACGGTAATTCGCGAACTCCTTTAAATTGTCTATTAAATAGCCCCTTTTTACTCACGCAAACCGGGAAAAGAAAGCAGGCAGAGGTGAAGGGCTTGGAATGAAGAAGGCCTTGTCCTCGGAAAGGACCCAGAGATAAAAGCCTGTGGTTGCTGAGCACCCTTTAACCGCTCGACCGATAAGGTCTGGTTCATGAGGAACTTTTCCTCTGAATGCCATTTCCGTCTTTTCTCTCTAGCCTTTTCCTGCTTTTCCCTTTTCCTGTGGTGAGCGGCCGAAACCGATGCCTGTATTCAAGCATTTTCGCTTACCTCGCCCTAGGTCGGGGCCCTACGCGTCTAGTCCCTGCACTGCCCCTCACAGAGGTTTTTTTTGATTTCGCTGCTTGGTTTTGGTCGTCCGGGAGATCGTTCGTGGTCGTTGCAACAGCGGTATTGAGGAGTTGGAGTTGGTATCTGTCTTTATAGTTGCGGACCCAGAAGATGTGTGAGACGTGGACCGACGACACCTTCCACCGATCTGATCGTGATATCTTCGACGGCGTCGGCTCAGATCATGGCGCTCTCGCTCAATCAATCCTTGTGTGATCTCCTGCAAGGCCCATGTGAGCTGAGGTCGTGACCAGGGAGTAGGGAACGACATGACACTATGTAGGCAAATACATAAAATAATTAGCATTGTCATAATTTATCTACCCATTAATCACTAAGTCTTAAATTGTAGCACCAACAAAATATATCGGGTTTGACTTTAATTAATAGTCTTTCCGGTCTTTCGATTGCGCTGTCAAAGCGTAAAAGATTTGAGTCGTTTCTCCAATCCTTTGACTCTTAAACTTCGCAGTCGCTCTTGTTTGTGAGCTCGTTCCCTTCTCCTTGTACAACGTTTCACCTCTTCCTGCAGATAGGACTCGTCCGTCTGAGTAGATGCGTCTGTTTGATTTGGATTTTGGACGGTCAGGGTCCGTTGCCCTTGGTACAATTTGCGTGATAACCGTGTCTTACGTTTCCGCTGAACTTTATGCGCTTTAGCTTTCTATTTAGCCGTTGTCATCTGCGTCGATCACCTCTCATTTTGTCTTTAAAAACGGGCGTAATTGTGTCCCATGAAAGGTACCTCGTAATTTATGCATTTTGTAGTCCAATAGAGTATAGGTGCCACGATTTATCACTCGCGATATGACGTAAGGTCCCTGATAAATGGCCAAAAACTTTGCAGTGATACCAACTGCACCAAAAGAAAAGTTACAAGCCCTTGCCAGCACTTTATCCCCGACCTTATAGGCTCACAGAATATGAGTTGTATTGTGTTGCTCGGCCCTTGCAAACCCTTTTTTGCACATATTTTCGGCCACTAAAATCAACTTCTGGTAAAATCCAATTTGTGCCTATCTTTTCCAGGTATATGAAGTTTTCAAAAATGGGTAGGCAACTAATTTAAGTGGATTTCGATAGGCATCAATTCAGTCGTACTATGATATGTTTTGTTCATAATATCTCAAATGACTTTGACATGCGTGGATCATGCCGAGTGCTTATCTTGGACAAAAGCTTTAAAAAAATACCAAGTTCTTTCATAACCCTTTCTGCCGTATTACTCTGAGGGTGGCGTATAGAAGAAAATATCGTTTTAATGTCATGTTCCCCTAATCTTTTTGACTAATTTTTGGCTGTAAACTGCGTACCCTGATCACTTTGAATCGCCTTCGGTTTTCCGCAATTCGGCACGTAATGGAGTAAGATTCTATTCAAAGTGATCGCGGTCGTTGCTCGCTTAAGTGGGTATAATGCCACGAATTTTCTAAATACATCAATGGCCATGTATATGTCTGACCACGATGCAAGAAAGCCGTAAACGGACATAAATTTTTACTCAATTGCACTTGCCAAAAGGAAGTTGTGAGGTCAATACTGGTTATATATGCAACATTTTTAAAGTGCCGAAATAAATCATCAACATCTAGGGACCCTTCATGATCATTTTTCAGGCGTTTGTTAAGTTCACACGCATCAAGACATAAGCGAATGGTCCCGTTTGATTTTACCAACGGTGGCAGGGGGTTAATATATTGGCTACGTGAAGGTTCGATGATCCCTAGTTTTAGCATCCGCTCTACTTCTTCGTGAACCTTTTCACGAAACTGCATGGGCACAGGATAATTTCTTATGCAAAATGGATCGTTATTTTGCAGAATTAATGGATACTGGGAACCATGAAAACAGCTGGGTTGACTGCTAAAGATTCCACGATGCCACTAGATAAGGCTTTTCAATTTCTCCCGTTGCAACATACTGATATGATGGACTTCGTCCAGGGAAGCATTAATTTCTTGATCTAAAATTTCCGAGTTCACATAATCAACTGACGTTCTCGTATAAAAATTTGTAATTTGGGTAGAGTCATGGTCGGACAGTTGCGACAAAACGAAATGAAAATTCTCTGGAACTCCATCTGCCGTTATCTGTACAAGATCTTTACCAAAATTGATGAACAAGTATAATTTCTTTTGGAGATCTACATCTAAGATACATTACCGAACTTATTTAGGTACGATAAAAAGATTAATCCGTTTTTTTATCCACCCAAATTCAACTTCGGCACAAACTTGTCCTTTGATTTTTTCGGACCTTTCTCCGGTAAACCCGGTCGCTTCAATTTCCGGTCACCACTGGAAAGGATTCACATGTTTTCAAAATATCCTGGTGTTGTATATAAAAGTTTTCTGATAAACATGTGATTTTACTCCTGGTGTCGACTAACACTCACATTCTGAAATTCTCGATGTTTACATAAATTTCAGGACACGTTGTTGGGGCGTCAAATACTTTCTTACAGGGTTGTGAAAAATTTCGCTCGTCAAGCAATTCCTTGGCCGGAGATACGGAAAACGAATTCACTAAATATTGATGATTTTTTAAAATAAAAGGTACTGATCTGTCATCTCTGTGTATTGGCATCGAGTTAGACGGAGATATCAAGGACACAACGCCACTTAGTTTTCCGACTGTTCTGTTTCGGTATTGACATTAATTTCATGCACTTGGCCTCGCTCGCGCCAATTCTCATTTGTGTTTTGGTTGTAACTACTTTGGGGGTTCGGATTAGGCTGCTGCCTAGTTTGAAAATTTGTTCGATGGGTAGAGGCGTTATGTGACGTATCTGGATGGTTAGTGCTACCATTATTAGTGGTATTATTTCGATAACGATAATTATTAACACGAGGGAGAGGGTGGTTCTGCCACAGAAATCCGTTTCAAGCGGGGGTTAGTGAATCCCGTGGGTATAAGTTTGAATGTTGTAATGCTTCGTTTTTTAACGGTAAGTTTAGCCCCCCCAGCATGTCAAGTAAATAAAGAAGTTCAATAAATTGGTGGACCGTACGAATATCCCTTATAAACATGGCTTGTTTAACTTGGCCATCGAAGTGCTGGGAAATATCTCGAACGATTTCATATTCTGTGGGTGGCCACGATAACTGTTGCACTTTATTATATAAGCGTAATACATTTTTAATGCGGGATAGATTGTGCTCCGCCGAATAATACCCCAAGGCAAGCTCGCATTTTATGAGATTTTTCACGTCTTCACTCCAATATTTCTGATAAAAGAGAGTGCGAAATTCATTAAAGTTATTAAAGCCACCGATCTGACGCAGGTCCCTTCAAGGATTGCCCAATTACGTACTTTAAGTGTTGGGGAATGATGCCCATACCCTTGATATAATTCTGTAAATCATAAATGTATCGAGCAGGTTGGTCATATAAGGATGCAGCGAACGTTGGAAGCTCGAGCCATAAGGCACAAGCAGGCTGCCCCCCATTCTCCAGAGCAGGAGGCCGTATGCTTAAATAAAATAGGTTTTCAGTTTGTTGCGGGACTGGCCGTGTTGGTCTTTCTAAATGACGCAGTCTATTATCCTGTTTATTACGCATTTGTTCTATTCGCTTGCGTGTTTCGTGAACTGTATGTTGAACGTGCGCTAATTCCTCAAAACGACGACTCAAATCATTGATTTGTCTTTTAATATGGAGAAAGATAGTCTCTCTGTTTGTTGTATTTATAGCTGGAAGAGCGTCTACTGTAGCGGTATCGAAAAGGTTGCTCGTTCTATTGTGTTGTATGTCTTCGTAGCGGGGTAACGATAAAGGGTCGTCTTCGTCACCTTCACGTGACCTAAGTGTCCTATCCAACGCTGTTACCGTACGCTTTTGTTTAGGTTTCGGGTGTGTACCCGTGCACTTTTAAAGAGTTGTTATCGTTTCGGGTATCGTATGGACCCCGGGTGTTATGAAAGTAGCGTTAGGAGGTGACCGTTGCCTCCTCGTAGTGTACTCGCGTGTTTATTAAAATTCCGTATTACACAAAGTGACAGGGGTACGAATAATGCAGGGTATTTTTCTTATATGGGATAGGGGATACGATGGAACTAGGAGCACTATGTATTAAGTAACAAAAATACGAATGATTATAATTCAATTCCAAAATATATTCAAAGCTCTTGTCTTATAAGATAGGTACACACTTTAATCTCAACGCAAAGACTAATTTATCTAATTAATGAAAAAAGAAATAAAAACATAATAAAACATAACGCAGTTGTCAAACACTATTCAAACACAATTAATCGTTGATTTAAAATAAACTAAATAATATGCTTTTCTTGATTCACACAACTCACTTTTTAGTGTCTTAAGATTAGATATTTTTTGAATAAACTTGCTTCGTTGCACATCAACGCTAATTCTCCTATCACAATGATTTAATATTTGACTAACGAGAAAATGCCCTTTTTTATATGAGTCTCACACACTATTTACGATGAACGTGGCTCTAATATCAATAAATCATAATTTTAATTAGTTCAATGACGAACTTCAGACTTTCGTTTTTATTTTTGGGTTAATCACTATTGAACGCAAAATAATAGTTGTAACTAATAATCGAAACCCCTTACACTCTATACTCTATTGGACTTAATAATATCTCGGATATAATATAATAAAAACATAAGGAGTACAATCGTGGGCTCCTCGCAGAATCAACCGGAAATATCGGCTAGCAACACGGTAGCACGTTATATAAAAACAACAGAAGAAATGAACTTCGAAAAGAAGAAGGTAGGCTAGTTAGTCAGCAAAGAGAGATGAGTATGCCTACGAAGCCACTGCAAGGGATTTATTGCTTCTGTGACAAGGAATTATCGTAATGATCATTCACGAACTCCTTCCAATTGCCTATTAAATAGCTTCCTTTTACTCACGCAAACCGGGAAAAGAAAACAGGCAGAGGTGAGGGGCTTGGGATGAAGAAGGCCTTGTCTTCGGAAAGGACCCAGAGAAGAAAGTCTGCGGTTGCTGAGCACCCTTTAACCGCTCGACCGATTATGTCCGGTTCATGAGGAACTCTTCCTCTGATTGCCACTTCCGTCTTTTCTCTCTAGCCTCTCCCTGCTTTTCCCTTTCTCTGTGGCGAGCCACCGAAGCTGATGCCTGTATTCAGGCATTTTCGCGTTTCCTCGCCCCTGATCGGAGCTCCACGCGTCTAGTCCCTGCAAGTATGTAATTCAGCCCACTTATTGCGAATAAAATAGTAATAATTATTTTTAAATGGCTTAATAAAGTCAAAATTGTGTTTCAAAGTTTGTTTAGCTTATTTCTGATACCAGGTGCTTGAAATGCAAAAAAAAATAAAAATACCAGCGTGTAGGGTGGAAAATTGTTTAACAATGAGCACTTTTTTTTTGTTTCGACAAGCGCAAAATGTTGAGGAAAAAATAATAAATGCATTTGGCAGTACCTGTCAGGGTAAGTTATATAGAAAGAGCCATTTATCGTCTTCTGTAATGCTCACTCTTTCTCTCTATTGAACTCATACAAGTATACCCATAAACTCTTTTTTTGCTTTTGTCAATATTTTGCGCTTGTAGAAAACGATAAATTAGTTTTAAAAATGGGTAATATTTTTATCAATTTTCAAAACTTGCTCTGTGGCAAACAGGATTATTTTAAAATATTAAAGTTTCAAAATAATTCTAAGTTCTTCCAAGATCTTCCAATTCTGTTAACTCAATTCCCGTATGCTAACCCATTTTTGGTACAGAACCAATGAAGCTCGTGCATGTGCACAATTACGCACAGGTATCTGAAAAGAGACAGAGAGAAGATAGACAGAGAAAGTAATACACATGAACGTACTGTTAAACATATATATGTACCTATGTGTCGATAAGTAGCTTAGATAGAGTACTTACTCTTTGCCGTGTATTGTTGTTCTTTCTCATTCCCTTTGTTTACGTATTTATAAATAACAAGAATTTTAACATAATTTTTTATTTGCTTTTTTCTAACCTACAATATTCACTGATAATAGTGGTTTTTGTACCTAGTGGCGCATGTTACCAGAGCAAGCACCAGGCCCAAGGGACTCCTTGCGCTGGCCCTGTTTGAATGTGCACGAGGTGTGAATCAAATTTTTTCTACCCAGGACACACCTAACCCTTAAAGTAGCCTAGGTAAAAAATACATATTCGTTAAGAAACTGTTTTTTAAATATAAAAATATAATTTTTCATCATGGACAATTAAATGTTCCCCATATCAATCACATATTCTTTGAATTTTCACATCTGTCAGGGGTTCCGAGACCCACACCTGGCTTTTTTTTTTTTAAATTATTACATTTTTATAAAGTCAACTATACTAACATACGTAGCTTTGTTCAAATGACATATTGAATACGCGCTGGCAGCATCTGTGGACGAGTATGATTTGCGGTCCTACAGGGTGTGGTAAGACCATCTTCATCAAAAGATTTATAAATTTTGTCGATGAAATGTCTAGCATACGATTCAATGGATCTTTATTTTACTACGCAGAGTGCCAGGATGGTGATAAAAGAGAAAATCAAAAAAAAAGGTCAACAAATTACAATTTTCGAAGGACTACCCATATATGGAGATAATTTAAACAATTCTTAACGTAAGAAATAGCTCATCAACAATGATGGAATTCATGAATCATCAAACAATGCTTGTAGATTTGTTCACAAAAGAGAGTCATCATAAAAATGTAAGTGTAATGTCTTTTATTCAAACTGCTTTTTACAAGCCTACTTATTAACGTGATACGTTAGTCTCAACGCTTTGTATTGTGAACTGTTTTTTTTAATCTTGTGCTCCAATACAACACTTTTCAAAACAAATTTTTCACGAAGATCCTAAATTTAGACAAGAAGATTTTGAGAATGCAACAATAATGGGACCCGGTATTTAATGATCGATTGCAAGCAGGATACACTAGACAAGTTTATATATTTACAAAAATACATACACAGTCACTGTACCTGCACCTACATGGTCTATGGTAAAAAATAAAATTTCGCTTTAAATACTGGTCAACGAGTTTGCATCTTTAGTTTTGTTGGAACGACGAAAGCATCTGTATCACAACAGACAACAGGTTAACACATTCGTTTCCAAAATAGTCATGAATCCTTAAGCTCCTTGTCATCTTCAAAAATACTATTTGAAAAAAAAAATATGAACGTTTTGAGTATTTAAATATAGATCAGCGTGTTATATTATTAAAAAAAAGCCGATAAGAATTTTACTCATTGTAATTGTGAGTATGTTTAAAATGTACTATAAAATTTTTTACCTCCAAAAAAATTACGAAATTTAAAACTTAGAGTAGTTCAGAGTAGAAATAACTATGATTATTAAACGCAATAGAATTTTAACATTAAAAGAAGGAACAATTTATATCGTAAAAGATCGTAAATCAATAAAGGGAGTTAGTAAAATCTTTTCCTTTGCACAGTGGTATTACAACTGACTGTTTAAAAAACATTATTTTTGCCAGTTACCAAAAAAGGACAATTCTAAGATTCATTAAAAACAAAGCTTTCAATGGGAACAGAAGACTTAACCCCTTTCATTTTTAAAATTACTCCATTCACTTGATATTATTACATGTTGATTGGGTAAAAATTTCGAGAAAACCATCACAACCTACCGATAGAGGAAGCAGATCTATGTACGTGGCCACTTATTGTACGTTATTTTCTCGTTTCTGAGTTCGTTATATAAACGAGGAAAACAGCATGTACAAAAGGGATTACCCAAAAATTGTCTTTTTGCATTTGATCTTACACTAAATCTGTCTGCACACTTTACACGTCATTGGATTTTAATAAAAAACGGTTTTGTCCGAAAAGAAATACATTCTAAGATACTTTTAACAAAAACAATTAGTTGTGTTCTTTACTTGACATTTAACAACGTAATAAATATAGACTCAAATTGCCTGATAAATGTGGATTTTAAAGTCTAAAAGGTTTTTTTTCTTTCTTTTCAATACCTCTTTTATATAACCACTACCACCACCACTACCAGTATCACTTTGCTTTTTAAATTCACAACCATAACTTAAGCAATGCTTCAAACCTTTTTTCTGTATCCCATAGTCTTCAGTCTTTCATTAAACGACCAGTATGCTGTGCAGCATTGAGGATAGTAGATGCAGTTGCTCACCACAACAAGCCATGAAAGAAGTTAAATTCATTGTAGACATTCAAGCACTTTACAATGAAAATAGTGATTTTACACCAAAGAGCTCTGTTTCACATTAAAGTATAAAATGACCCTACAACTTAACATAATTAATGTCAGAACTTTGAGCTACATATAGTTTTCTAACATGTTATTTTCACAGACTTAAGTGGTTCGATGGTGAAGCTAAAACCAAGGATGTGTATAGTGCTCTACGTGACATGGCAAGAAGTGCTCCTTACATTTACGTTCTGAGTAATCAATAGCAAAAATTAATATTAAAAAGTAAGCTTAGCATTATGAAGCACGACTATTGATTGACATTTCATTTACGTTTAATATATCGCTGTCCTGCTAACAGACTCATCAGGATTAAAATTCTACAATTATAACAGAATACAATTTAGTGTATGTTAAAAAAAAATAATCTGATCAATTTCTATGTCTATATGAATATTTATAGATACAATAAAACAGAATACTAAATCAGGGCTAAGACGGCGTTACATGGACACCAATGGTGCCTACAACTTTGTCCACATATTGCAAGACTTTACTTTGTTTCAATGAAATAATGTTCGTAAAATTACAATTATATTATAGTCATACAAATTTTTTCTTTAAAAAGTCATACGTAAGCGAAGATAACTAAAAAAGGTTAATAAAAGTGAAGGTCAGAAGGTCAAAACACACACTGACTATGCATAATAAAGAACAGTAGACGTTGGAAGAGACACTATACCAAGGATGTAGAATAGTTATAAACATTTAGAGAGACGAAATTTCGAGGATCTAGGAAAGTTGTATGGAGATATAGATAATTAACTGTAATAAGTATGAGAAATTATAAATCTGTCAATTATAAAAATGTGTTCTTAAAAACTATTATTTTATTTTTACATTATTTTTAATTTAAAGTAGGAAATTTTCGTAAGAATTGTTAAGTTGTTACGTGTCCAATTGTCTATCAAAATTTTTATGAACTTATGTTATAAAAATCATGTCAGAAAGCTCACATTTGTACCTATTAAGCTGTGCGTCATTGATCACTGCTCTCTCGAATTCAATGCTTTGCATACAATGTACAAAGTGACAGTACAGGGCCAACTTTTTGTCCTTGTTTTTTTTTTTTAACGTTCGTCTTCTCGTAAATATTCGTACTTGTAAGTGTCTTTTACTTTAGCCAATGTAACACATTCTGCACGCACGTGCTACTTTAAAGACAATACCACTTATGTCTAACTTATTAATTGAGTCCCTTCCCAAGCTGATAATATGAGTGAAAATACCAGAACCTGTACATACTACCGGTATGTTCTATTTGGACAGGGCCTTCCAAAGAGCCATCTCTATAGGTTGAAAATACAGATCAGCAAAAAACATATTCCTGTTTAAATCAACTCGATTCAAACACCTATAGACAACTCTTGTATCGCATACCTGAATATTTCAAGCGCGAGAATCTTGGGAACCTTGTTTTTGTCTGCGAAGAAAACTGATTCTAGAATTTATACATCTATTCATAAAAGATGAAAGATAAGCAACATTATTCAGAGTCTTGTACGCTGCTGTTATATTCTTAGATCTAAACCAGGGATCAGTGAGTTTAAAGGCTTTGTTGATTATCGAGAACACAATGGTGATTTTCTGGCGTTGTAGGTTGTATAAAAAAAAGTTAAGTATCCTTCTAGAAGTAGAAGATTTTTATATAAATCTATTGTTCAAATTCAGTTTGTTATGTATGTAATATTGTCACGTAAATATTAAAAAAAAAAATTGAATTATTAACTTCGTATTTGACTGTAAGCTGTATAAGAGGAATAAAATTATTAGAAATATTTAATACATGGTTCATTTTTCAGTTTTAATGACTAATAGGCTATGATTAATACATCTCAAAAAAGCTAGACAAAATCATGGAAACGATTTAGCACTGAACTCTCCAATTATTTCATTATGATTTCCACAAACTGTGGAGAACAACTGCCTCTTAGAGGGTGCCACAAGGTTGCTTATAGAAGTCTTCATTAAAAGCGAAATAATTGGAGTTAATAAAAAAGATTAATACCATCTGGAAACTCAGTTCTGTCAATACCTTAATGGTTGTTAAAATTGTTAAGTTTTTGGAAAGTATATTTCTTACTTAATAACAAAAAAAAAAGATTCCGACAAAGTGTCAAATACTACGTCAAGTCCCCTGAAATCTCGCACTGAAAATCTTCAGGTATGACATACAAGAGTTGTCTATAGGTATTCGAATTGAGTTGGTTTGAACAGGAATATGTTACTTGCTGATCTGTTTTTCCAACCTATAGACATGGCTCTTCAGAAGGCCCTGTCCAAATAGAACATACCGGTAGTATGTACAGGTTCTGGTATTTTCACTCATATTATTAGCTTGGGAAAGGACTCAATTAATAAGTTAGACATAAGTGGTATTGTCTTTTAAGTAGCACGTGCGCACAGAATGTGTTACAGTGGCTAAAGTAAAAGACACTTACAAAAACAATTATTTACGAGAAGACGAACGTTACAAGAAAAACAAGGACAAAAAGTTGGCCCTGTACTCTCACTTCGTACATTGTATGCAGAGCATTGAATTCGAGAGAACAGTGATCCATGACGCACAGCCTAATCGGTACAAATGCGAGCTTTCTGAAATGATTTTTATAACATAAGTTTATAACAACAATAATAGATAATTAGACATGCAAAAACTTAATAGTTCTTACAAAAGTTTCTTACTGCAAATGAAAATTAACACGAAAATTAAATTATAGTCTTCAATAAAACATTTTCATTATGAAAACATGTATAGTTTCTTAGAATTAGCATATGTAATTCTTATATCCCCACACAATATTCCTACATCTTTGAAATTTTGTCTCTCTGAATGTTTATAACTATTCTACATCCTTGGAATGGTGTCTTTTCTAACGTTCACTGTTCTCCATTGTGCATATTAAGTGTGTGTTCTGAGCTTTACTTTTCTTGACGTTTTAGTGTTGTCACCACTTTAGTGTGACTTTTTAAAGGAAAATTTTTATGACTATGATACAATTGTAGTTTTGAGAGCACTGTTTAATTTAAAGCAAAGTAAAGCGTAACAATATGTGGACAAAATTATAGACACCATTGACGACTATATAATGCTATCTTAGCACCTACACGGTGTATTATTTTATTTTATTCATAAATATTTATACGAACATACAAATTAATCAAATTACTTTTCTGAAACATACACTACATTGTATTTTATGATAATTATAAAATTTTAATCCTAAAGAGGCTGTCAGCAGGACAGTGAAATATTGGAAGTGAATAAAGCATCAATTAATAGTCATGTTCCGCAATGCCAAGTTTCCTGCTTAATATTGATTATGATGACTAGCGAGCAAGTCAAAAAAAGTTTATTGCTCTATACAAAAGCAAAAATCATAAATCTTGAAGAGTACTCTTGCCCATCTTTGAAAAATCCTTTACACGATAATAATTGCTTCTGCTGTAATCATAGTGTTATGACCAGACTTGTTTAATGTATGGTCTTAACCGTTTAATTTTAGTGTCATTCGTGGGTCTCTTAAGATTCAACTTGTACGCTTTATTTGTTTTTTTCAGTTAAGTAAAAATATTGATTTAAATAGTATGGATGATTTCAATTTATGCTTAGTTTTTAATTTTACTATTCAAACAATTTGAAACAGTTATATTATTAAATATAATCCATTCAGATCACTTTAACAAGATTATAATGTTAATTATATTACTGATAAATTAAGTTATTTATTGTAAGTACATCTATTACTGATTGCTGTTACTTCTCCTTCAGAGTTCCCTAATGCTTCATGCAGTAATGTTCAGTGGTTCCTTAAGCTACACGAATGAGTCTGTGGCCAGAAAGATGTTGCGGTTTCTGCTCATACTGCTATCACCGGAACTACTTTCAGTGGGCCTTCCTCGTTGTACCTTGCATCTTAGCGTAGTCTAATACTATTGATGCTCTCGAACTGCACCCAAGTTGCCACAGCTAACACAGTATACCTTACGTGTATAAGGTACTCGTGAGTCACTAGAGTCAACAGTAGACTAAAACTGTAGAGGACAGTTGACAGACGTAAAAAGAGCCATTTTTTCTCTAGATAGTAAGTTTTTATAGTGTCAGAGCGAGTAAAAGAGGCCTTTGGTTAAATTAGGTCAACTTATGGGCGATGTTTTTGCAGACTGCGTTGACAGCAAAACAGTAGGCTTGCACGATAATGTTACATCTAAAGATTTTTTATATTAGTCAATAACAATGCAACAGTACCAATCGCATTTTTCTGACAAAGGTGATTGAGTTTTTTGGATCAGTGATGATGAAAGCTCGCAATAATACAGTGCCAAATACAAATTCAAGTGTGACAGTAAGCCTAAAAATTTTGCATTCAATACTTTTGGAAATTTTACAATTAATCTTGAGTATAATGGAATAATGTGCTTTTTACGATTCTAAAATTGGTATACATTATAAAAAACGGACAATCAATGCGTAAGTAAACTATTCATTAATACATACAATACGATCTATGCATTTGTACATATTACGTACTATTTCAATACACACATGCATTCTTACAACGAGGCTGGCTGTAATATGTCAGCATATTATAAAACATTCTCCTTAAATCTAATGCACTTACACACCCATGTAAGTGACGTATGAGCTCCACTTGTCATATGAGCTTACTGTATATACACAATACGTCTTGCATGAATTTTATGGATGAATTGCGTTTTTACTTATAATATAATTTGTCTGTATCAATTTGGTATAAAAATGGTCAAAAAAAGAAAGCTTTTAGCTGTGCCCTAGCTTAAGTTTATTAGTTATAAACCTAGATCAATAAGACACTGGATTTTACAGAAGTTATTTCCTTTCATGCCACACCAGATGATTCCTTCGATTAAAAAAAAAAAAAAAAAAAAAAAAAACTATAGAGCCAATAATAAAACTTGTGCGTTTCAATCAGTCGTCATCGTCCTCACCCTCTACTGCTTCATAATCGGCCAGTGACCTCCAGAAAATCACTAATCTTCAGAAATCTATACAAGTTGAGGACTTTACTACATCTGTGTAAGCCGCAATGAGGGAAGACAAACTCACTACAAATACATGAAGCGCTCAGACATATTCTGCATTCATTGTATTTGTATTTGCATAACTTTATGTGTTGCTATGAATCAACTTCGTCCATTCCATTCCAAACGACGGCAACCGATTTTAAAAATTGTGTCAGTTTTTGAAAGCCCCAAAAATTTCTAACTATGGACCTTCCATTGCACTCCTCCGCCATTGACCTCTCCTCCAATAGCACAGCCGACTAAATACTCATCGCAGACCCCGTTTGCCCAGGACAGACGGTGATATCAGAGGTGTCTGAAACATCTCACTTTTTCTACTTATTTTAATTGGATAAAAATTACAGCAAGAGAACTAAATTAATGACATTGCATGAGCCCCAATACACATACAGGTATATGTGGATATAAAAAAAATTTTAAAGAAAACTTACTAATAAGTCGGTTGCTTTAAAGTGAGAAGAACTGTGCTTCTACATCAACTTTTACTGACCTCAACTAACACACAAATCATTATAACAGTTACGTTTACCTTTAATTCAAAATAAAATTACTTATAATGTCTTATTTTGCAGTTGAGAGCACTTGAGTTTGTCAAAGCAGCCTTTTCTCACTGCTTGCGAGAAAGCCATAAGATGGTGCAACAACTATGTTGCTGGCTCAAACTCTAACCTTCTTGGTAACTTAGTGTAGTCTACCTAGATTATTTACGAAACAAAATGCCTAGACATTTAGAGGACGTCTTGCTCGTGACACGGCTATGCATAATGTACCAGAATGATAAAGCTCCAACTTGTTTAACTGCAAATGTCAGAATGCATCTTGATGTCACCTTTCCAGAAAAGTGGATAGGTCATGGCGATCCAGCTGTATGATTGGCACACTACCGGAACATTGGACATCATTGGATTTTTTTTCTTTAGGGTTGTATCAAAGAAAAAGTTTACAAAACATTTTCTAACGACACCGTAGACTGCAGACACAGAGTAGTCTAAGCTTTTAAAAAGGTGCTTAAAAAAAGAAATTACGTAAATGACAGTCAACGGTACGTGCAAAGAGAAATTCAGTTTAAAAAACAGTGGACAGTGGATGCTTTGGTATCCAAGTACGAAGTTATACTTCTATGGAATTATACGGCAAATATTAATATAATTTTAAGTATACAATACCTTCTGTAAAACAATGTTGTGTACGAAGGTGGTGCAACTATCGTGGGAATGAGTATACCTATGTGAATTGAATGTGATTTTAACTAATATGTAATGAGTTAATGATTATAAATAATGTCTTATGGTACAATACAATAAAAATAATATATAGGCTGGCCAGTCTGAAGCTGTGCACTTTCATCGAATCTTCCGGTGATTTTAGAAAACACTTTACTGCCTACGCTGTTTACATGTATAACAGCACCCTTATATCTATCATGTACGATCCCATAGTTAAAACTCGTCCATATTTAATACCCGAAATATAATCGTATACAGAAAATGGAAAAAATCATCCTGTAATATAGTTTTCTTCAATAGGGTAGTATTACATGTCAGTAAATGTCCCTTTAAGACGTCATACGTAGGTTCTTTTGACAGATATTATTTTAACGTCAAACGTATATTGAAGTAGCATAAAAAATACCCACGAACATTGCGGCTCGTTTGACTGTACCATTATTCTATAGATAATACGATAAAAAACGGATATTAAACATCTAATCATACAAAAAAATTACATCACGTGTCATTCATATGATTTGTAGGAATCTCCTAATTTTTTGGGTACAAAAGATTACTTTGAGAAAAATCTATCAAATTTTCAAATAGACCCACAAATTCAATTTTTAATAAATTAAGAAAAAAGGGATAAGGGGTGCGTGACAGCATGTATATGAGTACATCCACATAAGAAAAAGAATTGCTACATTTACTCTACACATTAGCGTTCTTGTCATTTCTCTGAACTTTCCTCCACAAACTATGTGAAGAACGTCTTTAAATCAAAAAACCGCTTGAATCACTAATGAAAATTTGTTTAATGAATAAAATACAACAAAAGTTAACTATTGTATTCGTACAGTACAAAAAAATTTTTTATAATTTTTAAAAATTTTTTAAAAATATGAAAAAATTGTATGAAAAATTATTTATTTATTGTAAAAGTAACAAATTAAGCACGTAGGAATCAATATTTATTAATGAGTTGAAAGGGTGCTCTGTTAAAATATACTAATTGCCTAGTTAAAAAAAAACATTTGAAAAAAACTATTTTATTAAGTAAATTGTTTATTTTTTCAATTTACAACTAAGATGAAGTAATTGATTTTTCTATGTTGAGCCTGTGCATAGTAGAGTAGGTATGAGCCGTGACCAGAAAGTAAGAGGTCGAAGGTTTAAATCTCTTTTGAAACTTTTTTTTTTTTTTCTTAGGATTGGTTGAAAGAAAAAAAAAAATTTATAAAATTCAAAATGTGTGGCATGGTGATGTGGTGTGGCGTCATGTAGTGTAGAGGTAATCAGAAGTACGTCACGAGGGGTGGGGTGAAGGGGGAATATCGAGCAAAGTCCACTTTCGTTACACTTTTTCTCATGGTCAAAATCTGAAATCGTTGATTTACCTACACGCATAATGCGCCTATAGAAGTAAAACTTCCAAAAAAAACGAACGACAGATGTCACACTTTTTTCAAAGTTATATAAACACCCATCAACTTATAATTACTCACCATATGTACTTTAATGTAAGTCAGTACAAGAATTAAGGCTAAATTAATTTAATCTCTATTTTCAGTTCAGCATTAAAGTGTGAGCAGAATTTATGGCGAACAAGAAGCTTTAGCCATAAATAATCATAGTATTACCTTTTACTGCATTAAACATTTTAAGAAATGTAAGAAAAAATCAACTGTTGTTAGATGTACATATTCGAGAAGTCAAACATTTGCGCTGAACAAATGCCTTCAACCCACACAATCTCCCAGCCTTTTTTTTTTTTTTTTAATTTCTGATACGTCACTTATGTTAAAAAAAAGGTAACTACAATCCTTACGTAGCATAATGTTGAAAGTAAAAGAGTTGCACTAAATCAGCGTACTCGATGCCCATTTTCTTCTCACCTTTACTCATTTATTTTTTAGTTGGTCAGGTCACCTTGGCTTCTAAAAGTTCAAATCTCATCTTCAAAAAGTAGGTCCTTGAAAGTCGACTTTTTTTATGAAATAATCGTGCTCTAAACACATAATCTTCCTGGATTTTTATTTTCTTTTTTTTTTAATTTTTAAAACGGAGCTCTTTTTTTCGTTGTATAAGCCTTAGGTAAATAAGGGCTAGACTAATGTTAACTAATGACTGTCTTTCTAAAAACTTGTCTGGTCAGTGTAGTTTTTGGCCGTACACTGATAGTCAGTGACAAAAAGTAGTTTTCTATTGCAAAATAACGATAACTCTTATTTTGGTCAGGTCAGGCTGACGGACGGTCGGAAGACCATTTGTTCACAACAATAAAGTTATAGAAAGTATTTTTATTTAAGAGTCCTGACATTTAATTAAAAAATTAATCATAACTCAAAGCATACATTTGAGTTTTTGAGTTTTTGTTACGTGCACAATAAGAAAATCAGGACCTTACAATTTGAATATGAGAATTCTTATAAGTAATGGTCATTTAGATGTGTCTAACCAACTTACTCTTGTTCAATCACATGAATAAAAATAAGTTTTCGAAATACATCTAAATGACCAGTACATAAATAAGTTTTTATTTTAATTTATAAGCTCTTGATGTTTCTATTGTTGTGTGTGTTAAAAAAGTTAAATTCAAATATCTAGTTCTTAAATTATTTTTAATCTTTTATTAAATATAATAAATTATTATTGTAAGATATTTTTAAATCTGTAATAAAAATACTCTTTGCAACCACTTATATAAATCATCCATGACTTATCATAAGAGTATGTACTACCAATGTAAATACCAGTAGATAAACCATGGCGGTTGTGCCCCCCCCCCTCAAGCTTCCCATTGGATGGTGGTGAGGAGAAATGCTTGGGCTGTGGATGAAGGAGAGGCAATAGTGGGGGGATAGGCAAATTGGGTGGCTGGTGGGGAAAAGGCTTGAGCTATTGGCATTATGCCTCTACCACGTGACCTCAGTATATATATGACTAATATAGATGCGAAATAACACAGGTCTTATGGGAGGAATCTTGTTTTTATTTTTTTTTCGCACTTAAAAAGATATTGAGCTTAAAAAGATTGTTAACTCCATGTTACTGACATAATGAGAGTTACGTAGTTATTTTTTTCCTTTGATGAATTCGTTCATGAAGGTTGAAACAGCGTTTTGAACGTATACGGAGTGCCGTTTAACCCTACTTTGAGCTGTTTGTTTCAGCTGTTGCTGCTGCTGCGCTACTGCTGCTGATGCTCAGAGATAAACAAACAGCTCAAAATAGGGTTAAACGGCACTCCATATACGTTTAAAACGCTGTTTCAACCTTCATGAACGAATTCATCAAAGGAAAAAAATAACTACGTCACTCTCATAATGTCAGTAACATGGAATTAATAACCTTTTAAAGCTCAATATCTTTTTAAGTGCGAAAAAAAAATAAAAACGAGATTCCTCCCATAAGACCTGTGTTATTTTGCATCTATATTAGTCATATATATACTGAGGTCACGTGGTAGAGGCATAATCCCAATAGCACGACCAGGCAGGAGATGGGGCGAGATTGGGCCTCTTGGTGATGGGGGAAATTGAGCTATTGGGCGGTAGATAGCGAGGATTACTCGGGTGTTAATGTTGGAAGTGAGGCCTTGTGATCCAGATGCTGGTAGCTGTGACATTGGATGGTACTGATAACTACCTTTGTTTCCGTCTACGAATTAACCTCTAGCATCATAGTAGTTCAAGAGGTGTAGGCTGCTAACAAGCTCTAATTATAGCGAGAGTAAGATGATCAAGCTTGAACGAGTATTTCTTGAAAGAAGACGTCTTTTTTTTATTTTACTTATTATTTTAGGCATCTCAGTAAAATGTTTTCTTCTGGAGTACAGGCGTATTAAGTTGTTAGAAAGAAAATGTAAAGCTTTTTGACTAGGAAAAGAGGACGCCCTTTCAACTAATCAATGCTGGCTTACTTGACGAAGTATGTATGGAGTTATTATTTTTTATCTACACAGATGCGTTAGCCATGATCAATGGATTTTTCACTTTTCATTCAGGCGTAGAATATACCAGTGTCATATTTTTTGTCTTGAGAGTGATCATATCGAGTAATGCGAAATGCCAGAGAGGGCATGTATATTGTTCTATAACCTAAGCAGATCGCGTATCCCTTTTTATTGCTCAACGCTTGCTCACTCATTTTTGACGCAAAACCTTGCCAACGAATGGAGATATCGTTTTTAATCTGCATGTGTGCATTATTTGTGGCTGGTAATAAACAACTTCTTACTTAGAATTTAATGTACTAGTGAAATATTTTTTTTTTCTTGAGATCAGGCACAGAGAAAACATGTATGCATTTCATAACTTCAAGCGTATTTTAACGTTGGCTTACTCGTCTCAAACTCAGTTCATTGCTAATGAATAGTTCAGTTAATGCGGTAGAGTAATTTTAAAAGATGCAACAAATAGAGTCGTAAGGTCAAAATTGACATAGATTTATGGAAAACTTATTTCTTACATAAGTGGTGTGTATCAGGTGTACATTGAGTAAAGAATACCGTTTTCTCGTTGCTGCTCTTTCGAAATCCATTCTTTTAAGGCTGTAGCATTCTTTACAGCTCAATGAGCTGATTTAAATTGGTGGTTGATGCATTCAATATCATCCATTCTTATTTTTTTGAGAGATGGACACTGCTAGACATCATAAATGTACTAAAAAAAATAAATTATATTACTCAAGTATTTAGTAAAGCGTATGAATAATACTATGACTAATTTAGATATTTAATAGCACACGGTGCGACTATTTTATTCTGTCAAGACCTTTAACGTAAATGGTATCGTCTGCTTTAATAATGGCTCGAAAAGTTGTAGGTAGATTTTCGTAGAGGACTTTTCACGAGCTTCGAGGAAGATCGTGATAACTTAACTCTAACCATCGAGTTTAACATTTCTTCTTGGGAAAGAGCTATACATATTTGTATATAAGATAATAGTGAAACAGTGCTTAAAAGTATTTTCAACTATAAGCTGTCTGCATAATTTCCGTTACCAGTAAAAAAAGAGTTGTTGCATATTGAGTGTATTTTTTTAACGTTGTTGGCAGCATTATATAAGCAGCCAGAAGAGAGTTAGGACACGATGAAAAATTAGACACTCAAGAAAATTATTAGTCTGTGATATAGAAAGATTTTGCTAGTGCTTTTAAAAATTGCATACGAACAGCTGTTATAATAGCAAGTAGGCACTTCGATATTGTCAAATTTCAAAATTCTGCGGAAAAAATATTCATTTCAAAAGTGCTAGAAATTCTTGACGAGCAGAATGCTTTAAAAATTAATGTAGTAATAATTGTTTAATACAATAAGTGGTAATTTTTACATAGAACTTCTTACGACTATTGGAAAAAAAAATCTTACGTAAATGTGCAGAATGTAGATCAGCAATGCTTTACGAGGGCCATTTTGTCAGCTCTATTTACAGTGAACGAAAATTCACAACGAGTAAAAAATTATACACAATACGTAAACAGTTACAATTCCGAGGGGATCACCTTTCCAGTGCAGCCTTAGCAGGTTATAAGGCTTGAAAAATAGAAAGATGGGTCTGTAAACGTACATTTTTTTGAGAAAAGAAAAAATAGTCATACATTTTTACTCCTTCATTTGACATCTGAAAAAAAAGAGAAACGTAATAACTTGATGCTTATGCAAAATTATTTTATTGGTACGGATAATGAAGGAAAATCAAACAAAGCAAAAGAAAATATCAAGGAAGAACATGGTTATTTTTCTAATGCTGTAGCAGTAGATAAAGATGAGGTAGAAGAAGATGAAGAAGAGTATGTAGAAGAAAGCCAAGATGGTGACAATAGTGCTAATAATGATATAAAATACCACTACGTATTTATTAAAGACTTATCTAGGCTGGTAAGAAGTTCTTTTATAAGACGTAAAAATAAAATAGATATTTATGACCACTGCTTTCATTACTTCACAAATGATAAAAAGTTAAAAACACATACAGTGGAATGCGTTAAAGTAAATAAGTGTAAAATAAGCTTGCTGAGATATAATAATAATAAATATTAAAAATTTAAAAATCACAGAAATAAGAATCGTGTAATATTGATAGTGCATGCAGTCTTTGAGTATTTGTTAGGACGTACTCATACTTGTGAGCATGGAATACAACACTATGAAACATTTAGAGTTGGATAATATGTAAAGTGTAGTTCTGATAACGTGTAATCACGAAACGGTTGCTACAGAAAAAGAACTGAAATCGGTGAAAGTGCGGCCACTTAGTTTGAGGACAAAATGTTAAATCTTGCCTAAGATTTATAAAGTATGTATAACAGTCCAGTACCAACAAGATTAATAATTAAAAAATAGAACCTTAACTCTTTTGATGCTGATGTATGTTACATACGTGAGAAGTCTTTTAAAAATGATGAAAAAGTTCATGACTATTGTCATTTTACTAGAATAAGTATTAAATTTACTATTTTTTTAATTAAGAAAATTTTTTTCTATAAATTAAAATTCGCTTTTTTTGACAAAGATATCGAGGGCCAGCTCACTATATATGTAATCTTAAATAATAAGACTCACAAGACCCTGTCGACCGGTGGCACCTGCCTTGGCAGCCGCTCGTCCCCTGGCTTTGTTATGCCCGAAAGATAGCCTCCGGTGCGTCGAACTTGTTGGTGGCCCTGAGAAGGGCCAATTGTTATTTAGTAGCGCCAGCTACGGCCAAGCGACGGTCTTACGGGGAACTGCTGGAGGCCTCGCAAGCAACCTCTGTCTTACTTGACGGAGTCTCTGAGGGTCCCTCAGTTCGAGCGATGGTACCCTGGGTAGTTTGGGTCTACCTCGAGGGGTCTTGGCGTATGGAGAGCGAGCAGGGAGAGGGCACAGTATAGGTTGAAGCAGCTTCCTCCTTGTTGGTTCCCCTGATTCTTGGGAGTCTTCCCCTAGATGAGCACCTGTACCGACGGACAACACCGTGGAGGTCCGGTTTGAACCCGGGACCTCCCGGGTGGGGTGTGCCCGAAGGTGGGTATTGGTGGGTGGAACAATCACCACACTGCGCGGACGTACGGCTGGCTTCCTCTGTCATCTCCTGGTATTGCGCCGGATTCGCTGCCTCTCCGAACGCTGCTTTTTCCGTGGTGTCTTCGCAGTGGACGCGGCGTGAAGCTCTCTGGAGGCTTCCTCCAGTGTGCTGGAGTAGAGTAACCTTAACAGAGTTCCGGCGTCGAGATCTTGGGTGGCTGCCAGAGATCTGAAAAGGGTCTTGGTATCGAGATCTTGCGTGGCTGCTGTTTCCGCCAGCGTGATGCGTGAGGTTCCCAGGAAGGATGGAGAGGCCGGGACGAATGAGAAGAAGTCGTGTTGGTAAATGACCGTGGTCGTTTATTTCTTAAGTCCCTAGTCGGATTGCTCCCGAGTATCGCTGGTCGCGGAGTGAGGGTCCGATCGTTAGCCGGTAGGTCCAGCTGGCCGATGGTGACCGTGCGTCGCAGCGGTTAGGAACCGACTGCTGCATTGCGCAGAAGCGCCCCCTCATATAGACTTGGCTACGGCTTCGGCGGAGAAAGTGCATCCGTACGATTGAGGGGGTAACCGAGCGCAAGTGCATTAGTCCTTTCAGTGCTTCTCACAGTATGACAGCAGGATCTTACTTAGAGCAGTATGACACTGTAAAAAAGGTTCTCAGTCCAGACAATAAATACCCTTTCGAGCAAATTATTATCATAAAAAAAATGTATTTCCGTATGATTTTATAGCATCATTTCAATAACTTGAAGAAGAGTTGCTTTTATCTAAAGATCGTTTTTACAGTAAATAATATAATTTACAGTAAATATAATACACATACAAGTAGGTAAGATCATGCACATGCTCCATCAGCATGGAAGACTTTTGATATTTTAACTCTTGGACAGTATTCAGATCTTCGCCTAAGAACTGATGTACTATTATTAACAGACGTATTTGAAGACACGAGAAATAATTGCCTTAAGGCTTAATAATTGGATGCCGACTACTATTTCACTACTTCAGGTTTTACTTGGGATGTCATGTTAAAAAAAATGAAAGTAAACTTAATAAATAGGAATATCATGTCAATTATGTATTAGTTATTATTCAAGAATACTTTTCAAAGTTTGCTAGAACTTATTACTGATGTAGATATGTTTATGTTTATTGATTAAGGCAAACGAGGTGAAATAAGCCAGTGCTGTAACAAACATGCACAAGGTAATAATCGCTATATAGAAAAATATAAAAAAGATGAAACTAAAAGATGTATAGCATATTTTGTTGCAATTAATTTTTGCCATTTTACTCTAAGCACATTGCAGCTCCAGTTTTAAAGCAACCTCATTTATTTACAACACTTAATAACCAGCATTAATATGTACCTTATTATGAAGCCTGAAGGCAAGCCACAAATCATGGATTACGACTGAAAAAAATTTATTGGGACTTGAGATTCTGGCAAAATAAATGGCTTAAGCAATATATTGATCTCATTAGCGATGAAAGAAAAAAAGCTAATAATGAGTTTGAAAGAATGCTTTTCAAACTATTCAATAATTCTGTTTTCAGAAGTATGATCGAAAACGAGAGAAAGCATATCGATGTCAAACTTCTTAGTCATTGGGATGGACGTTATGGTGCGTCAGCATACATTGCAAAGTTAAAATTTCACAGCTATGACATTTTTTATGAGAATTTCGTAGCCACACATCTGCAACGTACAAAAGTGATGATGAAAAAGCCAATATACATTTGGCTAAATAGCTTAGACTTATAAGGACAATTGTGTATCGCTTTACTACGATTATATACTTACCAAACTCAAAAATGATTGTAAACTCTTATACACTGATACAGACAGTCTGATATGTGAGATAACAAATAATGAAATGTATAAAATGATATAATCTCATATTAACACATCAGATTATTCAGAAAATAATTAGTTTATGATGCCATTAAATAATAAAAAAATGGTTAATCTCATGAAAAACGAGTGCAATGATAATATTATGCTGAAACCTGTTAAGCTCAGATGTAAGATTTATAGTATTAAAGCGAAGAGTGTTAAGAGTAACGTCGTAAAAGAAACTATCGATTCCAGCAACCACAATGAATGGTTATGTGACTAAATTATGAACATCGATTGAGAGCAAATTGATATAAAACTACGTCATCGTAAGTTCTACACTAAGAGGCAAAATAAGATTGTTCTTAGTTCCCAAGATGATAAATAATACCTTTTATCAAACGCTACAGATACACTGCCTTAAGGCCATTATAGAATTAAAATAATAGAAGAATAAATAGCTGAAGTGTGTGTGGAAGATAATAGCAGACCAGTTACCAATAAAAAAGCAGCCAACGTAGTAGTGAGCAGTTACTTTAGTAGAGGGAGAAAACCTATATCTGAGTTAGCAGCACTCAATTGACTGGCTTGTGGAAAATTCCTTCCAACAAAGAAAATCGATGAAATGGTCAAAGGGGAATGTCATGTGGTCACGAAGCTGAAAAAAGCTAACACTAAATTCTGCACAAAAGCTTTCGCTAAACTAGACAACCACTTTCAGATATTTTTACCTAATCAAGTATCTGAGTATCTTGTTAGTGATAAACTATCATTTAAATGTTTGTTAGAATTTATTGATAGACAGAAGCCGTTGGTTCACTATAATGGTAACAGCGTTGAATTTTTCCACCCATAAATGTTTTACTACACAAAATACAAAAAAAATTTTCTCTGTGGAACTAGTTTTACGAGAGAAAAATAAATGATACAATCCATTACATGTTAAGAGTTTTCACTTATCTGAATGAACCTCACGTAAAATAAAGCATTTGCACGTATAGTAAAAAAAATTTGATTTGCACATAAAGTGAATTACGTTGAAAGACTGTCACAAGTTGTATAAAATTTTTTTACTCACTAATTCAATAATTTTAACAGTTCATATTATTTTTATTTTTTGTTATTATCAATCCAACTGTTATGAGTATTATCAAAGCCCAAGCACTTGACGAATATTTGATCTCCTCGTCGACGAAAAATTTTTGCAACAAGATAAGTATCAGGATACTTAGTTTTCTGCAGTTCCTACTCGTAGAAGCCTCTAGAAACTAGCTGATTTTGATAATAATTCCAATGGTAAGTTGGTGGATTGGTTTGAGCTACTTGTCCTATAGCAAATACCTCAGTCGACCAAGTGGGTTTTTATCGTTTTTTAAATACTTTCTTAGCATTTCTTATTAGCACTTTATCTCCCACTTTATATTTCAGTTGTGTTCTCATTCCCATTGTTCTGGATAAAAATTATTTCAAAATGTTATTTCCATTAGCAGCTGACACATCCTTGGGTTTCATAGCTATTGTCCGAAGCTTTCGATTATTATAAGCTATCAGTAACTTAGATCAAATGTCAATCTAGTTATATCTACCACGCAAGCTGAAATTTTCCCCCATTTCACATTTTGATGTACGATTGAATTGCTCACATATAAACGCTTTGAGGTGACTGTAGGTTGAATATCCGATTATTTTGTTCTTTTTTATTATAAAGTTTGCATTATAAAGTTCTTTGCCACTGTGAGTTTTTCGGCCGCGAGGGCGCTGGCTGCGCGGTCGTGTCCTGCCGAGTCCTCCCCCCCGCGCCCCGATCGCTCTCTCCGCCAAGGCGCTCGGTGCTGCGCGCTACCATCAATCGTGCTCGAGCCGACCACCAAGCAAGACGTGTGAGCCGCCACTCGCTCAAGAAGAAGAAGAAGAGAGAAGAGGAGAACAAAGGAGACTCGACACGACGTTAATGTGTTTATTTGCTGCCTCGCAGCCTGTGTACGTTCCACTATAAATAAAGAGTATTTTTCCACAAAACATTGGTCCTTCGAGCCGGATCCCGTTGAAGTGAGGCGACCGGCGACCAGCGGAGACGCAGCAGGACAGGACGACCAGCTTCTTAACGTAATGTAAGTTAAGTGACAGCTTTTCGTGTGGGTAAAGCCGCCGCGGCCGCGAGAGTGCCCGCGGCCTGGAATGAGTTAATTGGGCCGCGGTCGATCCGTGTCGCCATATACGCGTGCCATGTGGGGCATCCGCGTCACCCGTGGTGGTCGGGGTTGCCGTGGGCGGTGAGCGCCCGCGGTCCAGCTCTACAGCCCAGCCGCAATCGAAACTGCGGCGCTGGCGGCGTGCATGAACACGTCGGGACCATGGCCGCCTCGCTCGATCGCGGCGGCGGCCATTGTTGCTACGGTCCACTTGATGACCTTTGTTGTTTGCCTTGGCGGCCATTTTGGTCGCGAGAGACTCGTTCGACCAGGCCAAGGCAGTTACGCCGCGCGCTTGGTTACAGCCAGATCGTCCCTAACCTACAACTTCAATCCCTCTCCCGCTCTTTCTCTACCGCTTTACGTCCGCTCGCCCTCCCCCAACTACTACTCAATTCTGTTTTGCCGACGCCACCAATCGATGGTGGCCCGGAGGCAAAATCCAGAACAAATATACAGCACGTGATCGTGCTTTCAGGTCAGACGACGGCTGGACGAGCCTGTACGGCTCCCAGAGCGCCCTCGCAGACGTTGTCACGCAGTTTGCGCTCGACGTGGACCGGATCGAAGCCTGGAGCCTGGGGCTTGTGGACGTGAGGCTAGAGCTTCTCCAGGGCTACTGGCATGATTTCCAGTCGAACCACGTGAGGTTGCTGGACGGCCCGCCGCCGGAGAAGCGGGGCCTCCTGGATCGATTGTACCCGCGAGTGGAGGCCAGCTACATCACCGCAAGGGCGCGCCTCTACGACGCGAGGCTGTCAATGGCGCCCCTCCCGCCGCCCACCGACGGTTATCCTGCTCCTTTACCGAGCTCAGGGCCTACTCGTGGCCCTCGCCTGCCCCGGATCAGCATTCCCAACTTCTCCGGCAAGCGAGAGGACTGGGAAAGCTTCCGAGACCTCTTTCGCGCCCTCATCCACGAGGACAGCCATCTCACGAACGTCGAACGGCTCTTCTACTTAAAATCACTTATCCAGGGGGACGCCAAAACGACGCTCGAGGCCATCCAGATCGCTGACGCGAACTACGAGACCGCTTGGGCCCTGTTGGAGGCACGGTTCGAGCACCGCCGCATTCTCGTACACGACCACATCACGGCGCTTCGCAACATTAAACCGTTGCGAGAGGAGTCGGCTCGAGGTTTGCAGGGTCTGTTGGACACGTTGGGCCGCCATCGAGATCAGCTGCGCACTCTGGGCCGTCCGGTGGCGGAGTGGGACGACTGGTTCGTTTCCTGTGCACTGACGGGGATGGACTCCTCGACGCGGCGCGCATGGGAGGACGAGCTTGAGCGACTCGAGGTCGCAAATTCGAACGCCGGGCGCACCTTGGCAACCTTCGACACCCTGGCCGGCTTCCTGCGTCGGCGATGCCGGGCTCTGAGCTCCGTGGAGGCCTCCCATCCTGCACGCCAGTCCGCCGTGCCCGGTGCGTGTCCGGCGGTCCCTGCCTTGGCCGGCCGTACCTATCGTACTCTTGCGACAGGTGGCACGGTGTCGGCCTGCCCGGCTTGCCAGGGGTCTCACTACCTGGGCCACTGCGCACAGTTTCACGGCCTTGAGCCGCGCGCTCGGAGAGATCTGGTTTACCAGGCGAGACTGTGCTTCAACTGTCTTCGGTCCGGCCATGCTGTAAAGGCTTGTCCCTCACGCTCGGTCTGTCAGCACTGCCGCGAGCCACACCACAGTTCTCTGCATGACAGCAGCCGGCGCCGCGGGTCAGAGCCCGCTGTTAAACCCACGCCACCGAAGCTTCCGAAAGCGGATCCAGCGGCCGTGCCCACTGCCGGTCCGCCATCCGATGAGGCGTCACGGTCCTGACTGGCAGTGTTGCCGACCGCGCTTGTCCGCCTGAGCGGGCCTCTTGGCCGGACTGTGACGGTCCAGGCCCTCCTGGATTCGTGCTCCAAGGTCACCATTGCTTCCGCCAGCCTCGCTCGTCAACTCAACGCTCCGATGGAACTCGCCGAGTTCAACATTTCGGGCGTCGGCGGTGACCCGGGCGTCCGCTCGAGGGCTCGTGCTCGACTTTGGCTTCACCTCAGGGAGAGCGAGCCGCCGACCACGCTGATGGCTCTCTGCCTCCCGCGGCTCGGAATTGTTTCCCCACGCGCGCCCCTGCACCCCGCTGTCGCTCGGCGCTGGCTCGACCTCAAGCCGCTGGCGGATTCCAAATTCGACACGCCACACGTGATCGACCTCCTCCTCGGTGTGGACGTCTACCATCGCTTGTTGGAGCCTGGCCAGATTCAGCGTGACGACCTCGTAGCTCAGGCCACTGTCTTTGGTTGGGTCTTTATTGGGCAGGCCGCCGGCCTAGAGATGCCGCACGCCTCACCGAACGTCTGTCTGACATCTCAGGCCGACTCGCCTCCTTCTTGGCATCTTGAGCTGGCATCCCTGCTGCAGCGCTTCTGGGAACTCGAGGACGTTCCACAGGCCCACCGGCAGGCCCCCGACGACGTCGAATGTGAACGCAGCTTCGCTGACCATGGCCGGGCTGAGGACGGGCGCTACGTCGTGCACCTGCCTCTAAAGCAAGGGGGCTTGCAGCTCCTCGGTGATAGTTGTCAGAGCGCCCTGGCCTCGTTGACTGCGCTGCAGCGCCGGCTACAGAGAGCCCTCGAGATGGCCGTCGAATACACCAAGTTTATGGCCGATTATCTCGCTTTGGGTCATATGAGGCCTCTCACTAGCGCTCAGTTGGCCGGGTCGTCCCACCCCGCTCATTACATCCAGCATCATGGCATATGGCAGCATAGCGACCAGGGCCGAAAGCTGCGCGTTGTCTTTAACGCTTCACATCCAACTTCGAGCGGCTGCAGTCTAAACGATGTCCTCCACGCCGGGCCCCGACTTCAAACGGCCTTACCTCACGTGTTACTGCGCTGGCGCTGACATCGTATCGCCTTCTGCAGCGACGTTCAAATGATGTTCCGCCAGATCTGGATCGATGACCGAGACGTCGACTTGCAGCGGATCGTTTGGAGCGCGGACCCTCGAGAGCCACCCACGCACTACCAGTTGCTCACTGTCACATACGGCGCGTCGTGCTCTCCGTATCTTTCCCTACGCACCATCCAGCAGCTGTGCGAGGACGAGGGCTCCCGTTGGCCCGATGCGGTGCCCGTTGTTATGCGCGACCGCTACGTCGATGACATTCTCTCTGGAGCCGATAGTCTCGACACTGCGCGACACCTCCGTGACCAGTTGATCGGCCTCATGCAAGCTGGCGGTTTTCCGCTCCAGAAGTGGGTCGCGAGCACACCAGAGCTACTCGAGGATCTTCCGCCCGATGTTCGCTTGCGCCCCGCCTGGGATCAGCTCGGCGCTGAGGGCCTTGTTAGCGAGCTGGGCGTTGGTTGGGATCCCCCGGTCGATCGCCTTCGCCTGACTCCGGTCGTCGTGCAACGCCAGACTACGAAGAGGACCATGCTCGCGGCGCTTGCAAGCGACTTCGACCCATGTGGTTGGCTTGCGCCAATCACTTTGAACGCGAAATTGCTGCTGCAGGATCTTTGGCAAGCTCACCTCGACTGGGACGAAACAGTACCATCGTCCATGGTCCGGCGCTGGATGGACCTTGTGGCTGAGCTCCAAGTCATCTCCGGCTTCTCTCTTCCCCGATGGATCGGTGTCTCGCCAGCGTTCGACCTTCATCTGCACGTGTTCGCTGACGCCAGCCGGCGGGCGATGGCCGCCGTAGGGTACTCGCGGTTGGAGCGCCCGGGCGAGCCGGCTTCCTGCTACATCCTTTTGGCTCGCTCAAAGCTTGCCCCCATTTGCTCACTCAGGCCAGTCTCCGAGCCTGTCGCACGGATGACGATTCCTCGCCTTGAGCTCAGAGCCGCTCTACTCGGTGCAAAGCTGCTCCGATCAACCGCGGATGAGCTGGATGTCCCTGATGATCGCTGCCACGCCTGGAGCGACTCTCAGATTGTTCTGCAGTGGCTCCGTTCCTCCCAGCCGACCAATAATGTGCTCGTCGACAACTACGTGGCCCAGCTTCAAGAAATATTCTCTCCGAGCATCTGGTGGCACGTCCCGACGGCGTCAAATCCAGCGGATCTGGCCACTCGGAGCGCCGACATGTCAGGTCTCCGCCATCAGCCTTTGTGGTGGCACGGGCCCTCCTGGCTGGTTCGTGACATCGGGTTATGGCCCCCGGAGCCCGTATCCCGACCAGCGCCGGCTCTCATCAGTTGCTGCACCGTTTAACCGTCCAGCTTCGACCTGCTTGAGCAATTCTCCAGTCTCCACGTCCTAACGCAATTGCTCGTTCGTGTGCGGTGGTGGATTCGGCGCCGTCTCCATCGCGAGCCCGCTCTCCCCATGCTCTCGCCACCAACGCCGACCGAGCTCCACGCCGCTTTCCTGGCTTGTGTCCGTCTGAGTCAAGCTCCAGCATTCGAGGCGGAGGTTATTCGACTGCAAAGGGGTGAGCAGTTACCAAAAACAAGCCCGCTCACGGCCCTCTCTCCATTCTTGGATGCCGATGGGATCTTGCGCGTCGGCGGGCGGCTCGCACATTCGTCGCTGACCTATGAGGAGAAGCATCCGCCAATTGTCCCCGGTTCCTCTCCTCTGGCTCGACTCATCATCGCCCGGGCGCACTCCAGAGCCCTCCACGGTGGCTTCCGGCTTACTAGCGCATATGTGCACCGGCAGGCATGGATTATCGGTGGCAGGACACGAATTAAGGCCCACCTGCGCCGTTGCATCGTCTGCGCCCGGCTGCAAGCGCGGGCATCCACCCAGCTTATGGCCCCTCTACCAGCCTCCCGGGTCACTCCTTGTCGAGCCTTCGGTCGCACTGGGGTTGATTACGCGGGTCCTTTCCACGTGCTCGCTTCGCGCGGACGAGGCGTCCGGACCACCAAAGGATATATTGCGGTCTTTGTGTGCTTGACGACGAAGGCGTTGCACCTCGAGCTCGTTGGCGATCTCTCAACGGCCTCTTTTCTCGGCGCTCTCACCCGTTTCTCCGGTCGCCGTGGACGCCCGGCCGAGCTGTGGAGTGATAACGCCACTTGCTTCCGACGGGCCGACCTCGAGCTGCGCGAAGCTCTTCAGGACGCGGAGATTGACTGGGCGCTTGTTGCTGGAACGCTCGCCGATCAAGGTGTTTCGTGGCAGTTCATCCCGCCTGGGGCGCCTCATTTTGGTGGTCTTTGGGAGTCGGGTGTCAAGTCGGTCAAGGGCCACCTCCGACGCGTCATGGGCTCTCGGCACCTGACCTACGAGGAGTTTTCAACTGTTCTCATTGGCATCGAGATGGTCTTGAACAGTAGACCGCTCACTCCTCTCTCCAACGACTTGGGAGACCTTGATGTCCTCACTCCGGGCCATTTCCTTATCGGCGCCCCTCTTGATGCCGTCATCCAGGCTGGGCCCCCATCGGAAAGGCTGGACACTCTCGCTCATTGGGACCTCGTCAGGGCGATTCGAGCTCAGTTTTGGTCTCGCTGGAGTCGAGAGTACCTGAACACACTCCAGCAGCGACCGAAGTGGCGTACCCCTCGCCGGAACTTCGCCGTGGGTGACACCGTGGTTCTTCTTGACTCAACTCTACTTCGGACGGATGGGCGCTGGCCTCTTGGCCGCATCACCCACGTTCATCCAGGACCCGATGGTCTCGTCCGTGCGGTCACTCTGAAAACAGCCACCGGGGAGTACCTGCGGCCCGTCGCCAAGCTTGCATTGCTTCCGGTCCCAGATCTCGCTGAGACGCCGCCGTTGGCGACTGTTTCATCTGATGCCCAGACTCCTTCGGCGGGCGGCGTTTGATTGTCGCTCCGGGAGCAAGGCGGGCGGTATGTGAGTTTTTTGGCCGCGAGGGCGCTGGCTGCGCGGTCGTGTCCTGCCGAGTCCTCCCCCCCGCGCCCCGATCGCTCTCTCCGCCAAGGCGCTCGGTGCTGCGCGCTACCATCAATCGTGCTCGAGCCGACCGCCAAGCAAGACGTGTGAGCCGCCACTCGCTCAACAAGAAGAAGAAGAGAGAAGAGGAGAACAAAGGAGACTCGACGCGACGTTAATGTGTTTATTTGCTGCCTCGCAGCCTGTGTACGTTCCACTATAAATAAAGAGTATTTTTCCACAAAACAGCCACGATCTTTTAGAAAATTACTTGGTACTCCTTCCTGTGATGATATCAACTTCATAGCTGCAGTCACATCTTTTACAGTTTCAGTCTTTACGAGTACAGCCCATGCACCCTTGGAGAATACATCTATAACTGTAAGAAACGCTGTTTGATCTTTTTTTCATGAGCATATGGTATAATCTTTACAAGATCAGCTTGCCATGTTTATCTGAGCCCTGAACATCCAACTTTCGGTGGAGATAGTAGCATCTTGCAGGCTTATGAAGCTTTTCCACTACTGCTAACTGTATGCTAACTGTATTTATTTCGCTCCGAAAATTTATTATTGTTTCTGACAATACAAAACTTAAATTGTTTAATAGTACATTTGTTTTCTCCTAATCATCCAAAATGTAACTTTTTTTTGTGAAGTAGTGAGATTAACAGCCTCAAAAGATTGAAAAGATAATGCAACATGGCCCAATCTTTAATTTCTCAAATTACATTGACCATCTGTGCTGAGCTTATAACCGATTTCTCGAGGACCTTGATTACCTTCCAACTTAGCTGATCTACGTCTGAATACGTCGATGTTCATATTGACACTCGAGTCAAATAAATATCGAAGCTCAATATATAATATTAGCTTTACAAAGCTCCTCAACCATTGAACTTTTTCATTAGTGTGGCTAGGATTATCAGCTAATTTTTCTGCCACTAGTAATCTTAGCCGATGGACCAGTTTGTTGGGATCATCCTAGTCAACGTAATCCATTTTGCGTGTTTAGCCTATAAATTCTAAACAAAGGTATTGACCCACCTTTCTTCTTCATTTATGTAAGATTAAATAATGGGGCAATAACATTATTAAATTCATTACTATTATATGGATGAATCGTCTCGTTTTTGTCGATTCTTTTTTAATGCGCATTGGAAGTTTCCAAATTCGTTTGTACTTAACTACATTATCTGGTGTTATGTGCTTTTTATCAAGATGCTTTTTACAAGCAACTCCATCAATCTATCGGTCATTCGATATCTTAGATCTTTTATTTAAATTTCATTATTTTTGGAATATATGAGCAAACTACCAATCATATGTTGTCCGTTTTATTCTTTTTTTATCACATAAATTCGATCCAGTCGTGGTTTATTTATATCAAGTATTTGTAAATATAGATTCATAGGTAAACTTTTATCAATATCATGAGATAACTTCTCATCTTTGCTATTTTCAACAACGGTATCAAAGTCTTTGACAGAGTCGTTTGACAAAACATCATATTTTTTATCATCACTGTTACTATTAGCTGATTAAAAAATTGATGTATCGATTTTCCTAATTTTTAGCTCAAAAGAACTGAAAAATTTTTTTTGTAAAGATTCGGAGCTAAGTGACACGTTTTCTTCTTTCTTTGTGTCATTAATAATTTAATGAAGAAAGTTAATAATGGGCTTTAAAGTCTTCCCAATCTCAATTTAAAAATATTCCTTTCCTGACTTTAACAATTAATGCTTTCGTCTAATAGCTCCTCTAGCTTTTTTAACTTGCTAAAGAACGTCTTTTTTCTCACGAAGAGCATCCATGTTGACCGTTTGATGGTTTATAAGAGACTAATACACACGTTATAAGTATGAGTAAAATTTAGAGCAAAAGAATCAAACCCTTTCCAGTATCTACCATCATCGACATCTCTTTCCTTATTTATTAGAATAAATTAACGTTTTCCAACTCCCCAACAGTTTACTCATAATTTTTTGAATTTACTGTACACCATAACAGTATTAACATGATCATTAGAGATGTATTTCAGATTCATATCACCTTGTCCAAATATCACTAAGAGGCTTAAATTATCTCTGACGAAGTGCTTTAGATCTTGAGCATAGGATTGGCATAGATAAAAGCAGTCAACACTCTTGTGACGTCCCATGCAGAAAAAGGCTTTCACATTACCTTGTTTTTCACAGGCAATGTCATTAAATATTCTTATGGAGTTGGATATTGCTTTATCTCGATATATGACTGATTCATAATCACTAAATAAAAAATACTCTATACTATCTATGAGCTTCAACAATTGTTTTAGAAGCTTGTACTCTAGCTGATTTAGCAAATTTAAGTATAGGTAAATATCCTCAAATTTCAATCCGATGAGGAAAGTAATTAAAGCCAATAAGCTGTTTGTTTTTCCACACTTCGACGGACCACAAAGAACAGCTCTTATTGTATCATGTAGCAAATCACCATGGCATTTTATTTTTTTATTTTGCTTAATGATTTCATTAAAATGCACAACAGAAAGTTTTGTATTCTATTCTACGAAGCTCATGTTTATGATGAAGCTCAAATAAAACTGAAATATAATACTGTAAATAATTTGCATTTCTACTTTTAAACTCGTCTGTCATCGTACTTTTTAATCTTTTTTTTATTCTTTTGTTGAGATTATCGTAAGAAAATTAGTATTGTGTTTAAAAAAGCTCATGTTTATTGTAAAAGAGACTGAAGCAAGGTACTGTAAGTAGTATGCTTTTATTGTTTGAAGCTCATTCATCATATTTTCTAATCTTGCTAATTAGTTTGTTAAAATTTATGACAGAAAGTAAAATATTCTGTTCTCGGAGATCGTGATGTCTGTTTGCTGAAATGTTAGACTATAAATAGTGTTCTACTTATACTTTTTGAGCTCATTTATCGTTAAGCCTTTAAAAAGTTATGATCATTTATATTTAGAAAGGTTGTGGACTTATAAACACACTTATCAGTAAACTGCCTATAGAACTATATGCACCGGAAAATCAGTATTGCGGGCCAGGCACTCAACTATTCAAAACATTAACTCATAAAGATCCAGGATTTAATCTATTGGCTCTGGCTTGCAAACAGCACGATACAGCCTATTTTCAAATTCAAGAAAACATTGTGGCAAGAAACACCACTGGCAAGATTCCTGCTAAAAAGGCGTGACAAAGATTGAAAGCCACATACGCTAGTTTAGCGAAAAAAGCTGCTGCTTTTACCATTACCAGCACCGGGAAATTAAAACCCAAACCCGGCATAAGACCATTTCCTAGTACAAATTTAAGTAAAATGAGAATGAAAAAAAAAAGCCAAAAAAGACTACTTTCAACAGTTTGATTTAAAGTGTCTCAAAATCTATGGTTTCTAGTAGTGGTGCTCAAAACTCTATAAACTTAGCTTTACAGTCAGCGCAGGATGCTATGAAAAAAGCAGGTGGCAAAGAAAGATTGCAATGCCTCGAGTATTGCGTATCCCACAAAAAACTGGAGGATTTCTAACATACATTATTCCTGCATTTTCTGGCTTACGTGTTACAGGAGCTATCACTTATGGTGTAACTGGAGTTGTCAAGGCTATCAATGATGCTGAAGTTGCTCAAAAACAGCTGGAGGAGAGTGAAAGGAACGATAAAAAAATAAAAGCACTCTTACTTGGAAAAAAGATATTTTTAAAATCATAGAAGAGCGGCTTAGGTCTACATCTAAGGTCTGGAAAAGGCTTAAAAGATTTTAAAAAATCAGTGGAAGGTGATTAGGTAACGAAGTATAAACTTATACTTCTATAAAATTACATAACAAACAATGTAATTTTGAGTATAACAATACTTTCTATGAAACAATATCGTCTACGAAGGTGGTACAATTATCGTGGAAATGAGTACACCTACGTTGATTGGGTGTGACTTTAACTAATATATAATGAGCTCATGATTATAAACAATATATAATTATACAATACAATTAAAGTAATATATAGGCTGGCCAGTCCAAGACTCTTTCATCAAATCTTCCAGTGATTTAAGTACAACGTTCTACTGCCTACGCTGATTACAGCTGTAACGTCACACTCACATTTATCACGTACGATCCCACACGTGTTTCTCGTCCATATTTCGTACACGACAAATAATTGTATGTAGAAGATAAAGTAAAATTATCCTGTAATATACTTTTCTTCTATAGAATAGTATTAAATGCCAGTGAATCTCCCTTCAAGACTTTCATCACTCATAGGTTCTTTTGACAGATATTACTTTAACGTCTAACGTATATTGAAGTAGCATAAAAAATACCCACGAATATTACGGCTCGTTTGACTGTACCATTATTTTATAGATAATACGATCAAAAAACGGATATTAAACATCTAATCATACAAAAAAATTACATCAAGTGTCATTCATATGATTTGTAGGAATCTCCTAATTTTTTGGGTACAAAAGATTACTTTGAGAAAAATCTATCAAATTTTCAAATAGATCCACAAATAAAATTTTAAACAAATTTAGAAAAAGGGGATAAGGTGTGCGTAAAAGCATGTATATGAGTACACCCACAGAAGAAAAAGAATTGCCAGCTTTACTCTACATATTAGCGTTCATGTCATTTCTCGGAACTTTCCTCCACCAACTATGTAAAGAACGTCTTTGAATCAAAAAACCTTTTGAATCACAAATGAAAAATCTTTTAAAGAATAAAATACAACAAAAACCAACTATTGTATTCGTACAGTACAAAAAAATTTTTTATAATGTTTGAAAATTTTGAAAAAATATGAAAGAATTGAATAAGAACTTATTTATTTATTGTTTATTTACTTAATTTATAATTAAGCCAAATATATAGATGTACATTAAATAAAAATTTCTTTGGAAAATGAGTTATAAACTGTAAGATAAGATAAAATGATTGAATATCCTATGTTGGGCCTGCTCATAGTAGAGTAGGTAAGGGCCGTGGCCGGAAAGTAGGAGGTCGGGGTTATACATCTCTTTGGAAACTATTTTTTTTTTTTTTTCGAATTGGTTAAAAGAAAAAAAGAAATTTACAAAACTCAAAATGTGTGGCATGGTGATGTGGTGTGGCGTCATGTAGTGTAGAGGTAATCAGAAGTACGTCTGACTATGAACTCATTATGTATGCAAAAATTTTGAAAATAACGCTCTTTCATGGAATTCTCATGACAAATGCTTTGCCAACGGATGTCTAACGTTTCTTTAAATCAACAAATATAAGTCTCGATAATAAGGATGGTCGTTGTACTCACTGGGTTGCCTATGCAAAATAAGGCAATGGTGTAAAGTATTTTGACAGTTTTGGTAACCTACAGCCAGCGATTGATTTAGTACTATATTTTGGTGTTCATTATTCTAAATATAATTATTGGAGGCTTCAAGATTTCGGTTCATACAACTGTGGTCATATTTGCTTAAGCTTTTTTTGTAAAAAAATACATTATCACTCTACATAAATGCATTTTAATATTTATATAACAGTCCTTATTGATAAACTATTATGGAAGATTCATTGACACTTAGTTTATCATAAACGTCATCTATTTTCGATGCACAATATTTTCTACCTCCCAAATTGTCGCCAGCACATTACAACTCGTTTTTGGTCTAGTAGAACTCCTAATTTTCAATTTAATTACAAACATTAATAAAGATTGTATTAAGCTTCACGCAGGTGATCAAGTAGCTGTTTTTTCAACCAGCACCTACGAAATTTAAGATATTAAGTCATTTTTAAGCGATATTTTACAATCTGACGATATAGCTATTAGCAACAACCCTAACAATAATACTCTCTGTAGTGTGATAACTTGTAGTGATACTATTGACTTCAGATCAAAAAATTCTATAGGCCGTCTTTTAGGTTTTACTGAAACAATTCTCAAAGATACAGTACTTACAACTCAGATTTACCGCTTGCTGTTCTTGAGGCTAACACATCGAGAGTTGAGTGTAATATCAGTAGTGGAACATTTATAAACGGAAAAATAATAACATTCACGAATTCTTCCTCTGGTGTACAACAATTATATAGTTGGACAAGGCATTAAGAGCAATTTAGCAAATGCGAGGAGGATAACTTATCTATGGGGCAACAAAATTGGACAGAGCTACAAGAATAAACCAGAATGAGTAAGATGGACGAATCATCAACCAACGCCCAGAGTATTAACAAGTCAAACTTGCAGTTTTTCAAAAAGTTAGGTCTGAAAGAAAGAGCTCTTGGTGGCTTATAACTTGTGCTCTGTTTTACTGCCTATAAACGATAAAAAGTCGTTAATAAAGAGAGTCAGTCGGGATTCTGTCAAGTGTTGCATTCAATGAGCTGGTTGCGCACTAGGAAATTCATGCACATCAACCCTGTATTGTATCAGCATTTAATAACAGTGATGAAATTGGCATCTTAATTCAACATTAGGAATAATGTCTCTTATCCTCTCAAAGTTCTCTACGTGTTTCTGGAGGTATAACAACTGAAGATGATGATTCCCTTGAGAAACCAAAACTAGTTAATAATGCCATCTATCATCTGTTCAAGAAAATACGATATGAACTAAATGGTAGAGCAATAAACAAGTGTGAAAATTTTGGATTGACAACTTTAATTAAAAGAATGGATATCTTTCTCTCCCAGTCAAAGTTTAATGCTTGAAAATACTGGTCAGATTGACATTAAAAAGAAAAAATCTATCATTAAAGACCATTCTTATTTTAAAGTTTCAATACCTTTAAATATGATATTTGGTTTTGCTGAGGACTATCGTAAAGTTGTGGTTAATGCAAAACATCAATTAATTCTTACAAGATCAAGAGATGTTGTAAGTGCCGTCATACAAAAAGCTACCAATCATACTTTTAAAAGTATAAGCTTACATTGACTCAGATTGAGTGGCTTACGCCTCACGTAACTGCATGAGATACACGAAAAACTCGTTTACTCAATGTTATTACAAAATACAAGCCTACTACTATGAGTTTCCACCATTGAAAGTTGCATAAGTATTTTTTTTTGCCAAAAACTTCTAGGCAGGTATAAACTGTTAAATCTTTCAGTCAGTTGAAAAAGCCTCGTTTTGTTATTTTGGGCTTTCAGAAAAAGTGAAAAAACGAGTCTGACTTTAATGCCAGTCTTTTAAATCATTGTAATGTCAATAATGTGAAGCTTTTCTTAAACTCACACTACTATCCTTATGTAAATCTTAAACTGGATATTAATAAAACTCAGTGTTTAACGTTATATGGTGTGTTTAAAAATTTTCAAGCAGCCTATTACGAAAAAAAATCAAAACCTATGTTGAATAAAACAATCTTATCACACACATGTCTCTCATTATAATTGACTGCTCTAAGCAAAATGAGACTTTGAAAAGCGTACCAGTAGACGTACGTTTGGCATCTGAAGCACGAGAAAACTTTTCAGAAAATAAATCTGCTTACTGTCTCATTCTACATGATCACATCATAGAGTACAATCCTATTAGCGGTGACGTAAGAGAATTTGTTTAAGCACGTATGCATGATTAAAAAAAAATACTAGCAGTTAAGTCAGTCTCTATCATCATGGAGTACGTGGTGAACATGCAGGGCTTTAAGAAACCTGGTAAGGTTTATGCGCTTAAATATTTGGCGATTCTTCCACTCCATGGAAATAATGAGCCTCAAGTATTTCTTTCCAAGCCACCATTTTCCTGGCGAAAACTTAATGATAAAAACCAACGTGACATTTTATAGCTTGAGCTATCTTTTCATTGATTAAGTTGGCAATCAAGTGATATTGACTGTACAGAAATTGGTAAAGTTCTTCGGGAAAATCTCAACGATGCCAATAAGATTTACGTAATTGAAGAATTGTAGAAAAAGTGGCTCAAAAGGTTTGATTTTCAAGTAAATAATATAGTTGATCATCAAGAGTTACAACTCCCAACATTAGCTATAGTATATCCTCACCATAACGGTGCGTATAGATCTATGTATGCCACCTGCAATGTCAAACGAATGAAAAAATTTTACTTACATATGGAATGGGTATATTCTGTGGATTCTGAAGACTATATATATTAAAAAATAAATAAAGCTATGTTTTTTGAAATTTTGTCATGAATAAATCTCATTAAATAATATTATTGTCATTATTCGTGTAGTTTTTTTCTTAAGACTGTTGTGAGATTAAAATACAAATAACCAATGATTAATTTTTATAAAACATATACATACACTAGCACAGAGTAGGACGTATATATACGAATTTTAGCGCAGAGTACTGCTTAGTTTATCACGCAACATTAAACGTAATGAATACGCACCTATGTCATAGTAAATACGATGTGGTACAAAATAAAAAAATTGATTTATACATACATTATGTTTTAGAGATAAAATTTTTTCTTGACGCTTGTCGATAGTTTTTACCAAAAGAAGTGGCCGTTGTGTCTCTTATGACGCCAGCCATTAGTCATTGGATTGTGCAGCCCCCGTGCCATGTTTGCACCTTACCTATGGATGTGCGACAAAATAACAATTATCAGTCGAAGAAAGTGCATGGACCTCGCTGTTTCGAGGATGATTTTTTCATTAGAAAATGAGAGCAGCACTTGTTCGCTGTAGTAAAAAATGCACATGACACTCACGTTTACAAAGATAATACAGCTGCGTATTTAGAATCTACCATAGAGTATGCTATGATTTACATTCAGCAGTATATGATACTATCTCGTGACACTCTTATTTCAAGATATTTAATAAAGGCGTTAATGAGTGGTACTCACAAGGCACATAAAAGTCTACGTAGAAAGAAATTTTGCACACTTACTAAAATTTATAGAATTAAATTATTTCGGTGCTCTTTGGTGAAAAGCAACATGGAACCAGACACGGAATATTTTATAGACGCACTCAATAGTTATAAGAAAAAAATTTCTAAAATACCTACCAGTTGGGATATCGTTGATGAACCTAAAACTTCTAATACTGATAGTGACTCTGAAACTGATAATAATGTTGTTGTCAAAAATGATGACTGTGTGTAGTACAAAGAAATTAGTGCGTTCTTATAAGCTAATAAAAATTTGCGTATAACTTCACTTATCCTGTGACAATTGAGCAGCCAACGTCAAAAAAACATGGGTCCGTACTTAAGCAAACCAAAATACAAATGTAAGGAACAGAAGGACGAGAAATACAGCCAAAAACTTCTTTTAGAAAAGCACGTTGCAGCATCTCAATTGAAGGTCAAGGGAAGTTATTGTATCGAAAATACATGCTACTGTCCAAAAAAAGATAGATATGATGTATTAAAAAAAAAATCAATAATCAGTCCTTGCTAGGACTATCAAAAGTTTTTTGTATTTTTTGAAGCTACTACGAATATATGTATTAAACTTATAGCGATCAGTAAGGCCTACTTAAGCACTCTAGCCTACTCAGGTCCTACGTAGGCAGCGTCAGGGGTGTTTGGTGAGCTTTAAGTAGGATTTATTAATTGACGTAACCTAACAACTTTTTAATTAAACAAAAGTCATGCTTAATTAAAAACGAATTATATTAAACTTCTTTCTAAATCAGTTTTTATATAAATCAATGTAACCTTAAAAATATCCCTCACAGTTGATTGCAAATTAACAATATATGTACATGATTTGTGTGAGTTAATTCTAAACACTTTTAAGTAATAATAAAGCAACGAATTTTAAAGAATTGCTCACACTGCAGCTCACTTTTTTTGACTCTTTTTTTTGACAAAATATATTTACTTAGTGGAATGACAGATAAACTTGACTTGATAGCAGACGGCTGAATTATAAAGGACAAACAATTGCATATAAACATTTTACAATCTAAGTACGGTTTTTAAATAGTTTTCATCGCACCTTTTTAAAACAAAAATAATTTATTCCAAATCTAGAACTTTGAGAAACTTTGTTTGGCACATATCAAATTCAATGTCAACTGATTTTACTTCCAAGCTCGTACAAGCTACTCCGAATACAGAGCAGCGCAGCAACAACAGCTCAACAGATACACATGTTTTGCTGCTGTGGCAACTGAGCGGAGTAGAGTAAGCATGTAACAGCGTAAAAAAAGCTTTGCTTCAAAAAACAAAATTAATATCCTGCTTTGAGCATGATCCAGAACGTTGGCCACGTATGATCTGATAGGCCTTTTGTAAAATGTAGAAGTAAATTAAAGGTTATTAATATGTATTTATCGTACCTGTCGTGTTAATTTCATGTATGTTACCATTTAAAATACACTGTTGTGATTTTTTCAAGAGCTTCGATTAGCTTTTATAGATATAGTGGAATACTGAGTCTGTGATCGAGTTAAAAATGAAAGATTATTATTTTCTAATATTTTAACAAATCATCAAAGTATGTATTTCTTAAGGTCTTCTTCTGGTATTGCGGGTTCTAAAAATGTATTTGATAATTAAAAAGAACAAATAATTGTTAGTATTCTTAGTTTTTCTAAGAAAATTTCCATGTAAATGTAAGTGTATTAACGAAAACCTGTTTTTCACGTGTACTGTTTATAAAAACAGTTTAATTACAGTTACAGTATGAGCCACAATGTTTGATATGATAGATCACATAAAGATATTTTAAAACTGTGACATATAAGATTGAAAATTACGAAGATATAATTTCTTTGTATCGAGAAAGATTCATGTTTTACTGCAAAAGTACTCCTTTGTTCACAAATTGTATGAGGCATTATCATATGCTCTAAAAGTTTACAAAGATTATTGAGTTTGTGATCTGGGCAATAATTAAAGGCCCAGTAATGTATTTTGTAAAGATTTTAATGAATTACGTTGAATGAACTAATATTGATATTACACAGGTCTATATACAGTAAGCAAATAGGTTTAATAAGTTAAAGAACGCAAATGCCACATGTCTTAGTATTTTGCTTATATCGCCTTTTTGAAGATTGTGCATAAGGCTGACATGCGATTACTTTCACGGTGGGTATTATTACATTATTATATGCATTCTTAATCATTTAACTTATGTCTATATCATCTCGCATACTTGTATGTATTTAACGAAAAACTTAATACACTGATACATAAATAACCACAACAAAAAACATCCACGTGCCTGTCTATTTAGCCCTAGAGTGGTGTGGACAAATATGTAAAGAAGTTGTTTGATTTTTTTTTTTTCTTTTTTAATTCTACAAAAGCTTTTATGATTTATAATGTTCTAAATACCAATTTATTTGGGACCTTGTAATTTTTAAAGACGTCAAGCGAGAGCAAAATAAAGGTAATATTATGACAAAATGGCGTGTTCTCCAATATACATTAGAATTAACCCAAAGAAACATTGAGCTTTTTTCACCATTTTATAGTGCGCATCAAAAAATAATAGATTAGGATGTATTTCAAAAAGTGTTTGGGAGGGGGGTGTACATATATACCAACCTAAATAAGTATATAATATAGGAGCACGTGGTAGCTCAGAAGATAAGTCGTGGGTCAGTATACGGGAGACCGTGGTTCAATTTGAGGCCAGTGTATAAATCTACCTTTTAAATACTTGTATTTATCTGAACACAATATGTGTTATGTAAAAATATTCTGTACTATTTTTCATTTTTTTTTTTCTTATTAATTTATCAGTTATCTACTTTTTTTTGTTAATAATATATTGTGATAATAATAATAACAATAATAATAATAATAATAATAATAATAATAAAAATAATAATAGATCTCGCTGTTCTTGAAAAAATTGCTGATAACGGTTCCCTTCGCACCAAAAAATTTCTGAAATGATTCTAAAGCGAAGCTATATGATGACCAAGCAAAGACAGGTACATAATAAATTTGGACCAAAGTTAGTTGTAAAGCTTGATGATAAATTCCAAATTTTTCTACAGACTAGAATGAGTTTAGCTTTCCTTGAAAATAAGAAATCTTATATCAAATTGCTGGATGGTGCAAATTAATTTTACCTGTTTGTAGTGCATAATGAAAAATATGTATTACATTTTCGTACGTATCATGTAAAAAAAAATAAAATAAATGCAATTTTCTTCGCAACTTTAAGTATTTACATACATACAAAAATACCTATACATGCCTTTCTATACAATATTTAAATTTCATAGTTTTATAATATGTTTATCAGTCTCACGAACAAAAGCTTTTAAAGCCTAATCACTTAAAACGATTTTTTATTACTACGTCTTTGAAGGATCTTCTCACAAGGTGTGAATCTGGATATTTTATATTCTGCAACTTTTCTCGTCAAAACCACGAGAAATAGGTTGATTATTTATGTTAATGATAGAAATATGTCATTGGGTTCGTTGCTGCTACTCGGGTGACTGTAAATATTTTTGTCGACCAATTGATGTAAAACATTTTTGAATGCTTAATTCTGGCGTACGTTATCAATAATTTTGAATTTGGGATTTGGCTTATTGCTATTCTACATCTTTTTTTAACATTTTTGAGATTCAAACTTTAATTCTGGCAGTTACAAACTGTTTGATACTTAGAAAAAGCGTGCTTGGAGTAATCTACTGTCACGTATAATACGTATTCACGTATTTGTAGCCACAGCTTGCGGCGTGCCAACGCTCTCACTTTTTTTTTGTCCGTTGCTCTAGCCTAACGGTCGCTTTTTCTTTTTCGCTGAATTAAAACTAATTCAAAATCGTAGTGGCTTATATTCCTGATTATAAACGAACTGGTGTGTGTAATACGACAAATGCTGTTTCACTCTGTCTACCCACTATTACATCACAAACTAATCATTCAATGTCTTGTACGGTTATATAATGTAGTTAATGTTTGTAACAAATATAAATAGTTTTAATTCCCTTGCAAACTCATATTCTTTCCTAGTAAAAATTTAAAAAAAACAATGAAATTGCTTGCATGTTAAAGCTTTGAGATTGCCATGAGTTGAGTACAAATTAATTTTACATTTTACCTTAAGACTTTTAAGTGTGCATTGTAGAATTCTTTGCTACGACTCATTTGCATATTAACTGGCACCTGTCATTTTTTTAATATCGGCTACATTGCAGAAGTGACTGTTTTACCAGTCTATTACAGAATAGGTACATCCTATGCGCACTTGGAAAAAATATCTATTACAATAGACATATACCGATGCTCTACATTTTTGGAAGCAAAAGGCTGTATCTTAGTAAAGTCTGCTTGTCAAGTCTTATCTTAGTCATGTTGGCTGAGTTTTAAGCAAGAACTATTATGCCTTGCTGCGTTATAGAATTCCTTAACAATTTGCTCTGTAAATTAAATGTCTATGCTCACACCTTTTAAATCAGCTTGAATGAATAAGAATACCTTATGTAAGTTGTACCTAAAAATTTGAAAGCAATCTTTTTCTTTCTCAAATCTTTTACTTACTTCAATTAAATAAGCACAACTTACTGCGTATTAAGGCTGTTTTAGTGTTTTAGTGTTACACAGTCTTTTCTTATCTAAGTAATGTAGTTTTTTGTTATGTAAGTCATATGATATTGTCCATTTGTAAGAAGCTTACATCCAATACTAGAAGAATCTTGGCTATCACTTTTGGTTTTAATTAGTTTTTGACCATATACATAGTTATTTATTCTAAGATGAAAGACAAAACTACATTTATCCATACTGGTACCCTCCTTGACAAAGCTCTTTAATGGTCGATAAAATTTTATTATTATTACTTGTTTTTCCTGCTGACTTTTAAGCTATTAATAAACGTATGAAATGTACTAATTTACTATGATAATTTTAATGTACGTTGTCTAGTTGTTACGATATTTAAGCAGTTTTTTAATAAGTTATCAACGATCCATCTTTTTTTACGAACCATAAGATTGAACATTAGAGCAATAATTTAATTAAACTCATTGCTATTGTAGGTTTAGTTGGCTCCTTTTTTAAAACCCTTATCTGTAAAAATTTAAAGTCTGTCATATTCCCTATAGTAGTTTTTCAAATCAACTTGTATCATTGCAGACTTATAAGTATGGTTTAAGACGATTAACTCCATTAATCCAGCACTCATGGAATTATTTGTATTGTTAATTCAGATACAACTGTTTTAAAAATCTATTAACAAATCTCTAAGCTTGCATACCTATTTTTTCCATACATCATACTTTAAATCTGAGAAATCTTTATAATTCTGATCAAGTATTTTTAAGTAAAAGTTTGATGAATTCTTACTAACTTTGACAGTATAAATAAGTAGATTTGAATTAACATCATCATCATCCCTTATAATTATGGTGGACAGGAATTTTATATTATCCTCACTGAATTTTTTGTTGTTGTTTTGTTTATTTACATTCTTAACTTCGTTATTTTCTTAATGGTTCTTACTACAAGGATAATTATGAGTTTCAGAATTATTACTATTTTTTCTTATTTTTCTTTTTTTTCGTTTCGCAAGAAACTTTCGTAAAAGGATCTGCAATCGGCTTGAAAGTTATCTTGAGCACTTATTCAGCCTCATTTTTCCTAAGCTTTACCGGTTAGAACTTTTTTTATCAGTGTCTCTCGCCTTCCCTAACTGACGTTGAACATCTTTTTCTTGATGAAACAAGATGATAATGATAATGCTCCAATTTCTTTTAATAGAATCGAACAATTGCACAGTTTATTAAATAAATATATAATGGGTACAAGGCGTATTGCTTGGCGTATAGTTTGCAGCAATCCCAGAGCGCGACGAGATGACTTGAGCACTCTTGTTGTCGACTATATGTATACTAAGTGCGGCGACGAACTCGCCTCTATCTCGACGCCTCTACATTAGGGTGGTCGTTAGCATTTTTTTTTCGATTTTTTAATGAGTGCCGGGCAGAAATCGCTTCTATAGGCCCAAAAACTCGTGCGCAAATCCCAAGTTGCATTATCGGATCCTTTTAACACGTGCCGCAAAGCACCTGAAGTTCCTTATGTAAATAACATGTGAAAAAGCACTTCAATTGTTTATACGTCCAAAAAGCTATAAAAATCATGAAATTAAATGATCGCAAGTATATATTTTCATATATTTTTGTCTCCTAAATTTATTAAAACCATAATTTTTTCACTGTTCCTTGGAGGAAAAAAGTTATGAGCGAAAAACTTCGAAAATTGCTAAAATAAGCGAGAAAAAGCGTGTAAAGAGAATAGAATATTCTGTATGGTGATTGTACTTGACTCGATGGAGTATTAAATATATTTTTTATGAAAATTAAACGTGCATACCTGTAATTTAACGTTGGGTAGAGGTCTCTAAAGCCTCCTGAATCGGAGCTATGATCATTTCAAGTTATGCGCAAATCTCAGGTCGTTAGCTGGTGAAAGGCCATTTTTTGATATTTTTAGCTTTAATTTTCAAACATTAGTTTCTCCGAATGTGTGTCTTCTGCATAACTTATTAAGTAGGTAAATTAAAGGATTGTACTAGTATTATTGTGAATCTTCATTTTTATTATTTGAATCTTTTATACAGCTTAAGCAAATCTTTTACACAGCAATAAATAAAATGGTAAATTTATTACGCTGATATGCACATTTTATATCAGTTTTAAGTTTGACGTGAAAGAATGAATAATTTGACTGAAAATAAGGTTTAAAAAAAAATTTATCATGATTTCAGAATAGAAAAAATGTTTTATTCGTAATTAATATTTAAAGAAGTTTTGTTACAGGTTGGGAAAAAACTGCGATAGTCTTTTATTATGGTCATCAGATACTGTCGTTGTTGCTCATCTTTTGTTAATATTTTGGTAAAATCCGTCATCAATTTGACTTCTCTTTCTGCAACATCATTCACAATTTTTAAATTTTCAACAATTTTCAAACCATTTACGTAATTTCTTTCTTTACTCCATTTTGATGGATCTTTTAACAAAAATGATGAGTCAATGTTAAATCGCTCAAAAAATTTCAATGAATCTTTGCACAAAAAATCACAGACACTTGATTTAATCAAGTTATGCACAGATTTTTCATCTGCTAAAACACGTTTTTTAGAGACAAATTTACTGCTGTCTGACTTTAAAGCATCGACCATTTTACGTTTTTCTTCGATTGAAATGTCAGAATCAAAAAATGAAAGAGCTGCTGTTTCTGGAGACAAGTACCACAAATGTTTGATGAATTTTTTTACAGTATTCTTAGATATTTGTTTATCAATATTTTCATGATAATATAAACTTTTAAAAAAATTTATATCTTGATTTGGTGCCTTGGCAGCAATTGGCGCTTCAAACCAAGCTTGAACGTAGATTCTTATGATAAATATAGAAATATCTCTACATTTTGTATAATCGTCTTCATTAAGCAAAAATTTTTTTCGAAAAATGAAAATTTTGAGACAGTAGATAGCTTTTGCCATCCATCTAGCGTGATGTATTGGACCGGGAGGACGAAACTTATAATTTTTTGATAATTCACCACCAAGAAAGACAATTACTACTTCCAGAAATTCTTGGTAATCACTTCGAATTTGTTTAATTTTTGACAGTTTTAAAGAATAATTTAAAATTCTCTCTTCAACATCTTGAACAGATTTTTTAACGAAAATATCGGAGATCCCTGTATCGTATTCGTTTTGATCAGCCATTTTCCAAAAATTTTGAAACTTCTTAAAAATAGGAGTTTCTGGCCCTGAAGTTTTTCCAAATTTTTCCTCAAAAACACATCTCAAAATCAATTCATAGATATGGTGCCTGCAGATAAAATAAAGAAGCTCTTTATCCATTAATTGCTCCAATATTATGCAAGCACCATTCACGCGACCAGTATTACTCGCTGTAGAGTCACAGCATAAGGCTTGAATGTTGTCTTGTAGAGACCAGTCAATTAGAGTATCGAATACAGCTTGACCTTGGTTTCGTCCAGTACTTGATTCAATCACAGGTACTCCTAATAGCTGCTCTTCGGTATTATTTGTTATTATAATCGCTAACCTATCGACGATTTCTGTTCGCGCGAGGCCTGCAAGTAGTTTTCCATCCCAGTGTATTATATTTGCTGTGTTAGAAAAAAGTTGGGGAACATACTCTTTTATTGACTCGTATCGTTCTTTGCGATACGTTTGTCGAGCTTCATGAATTGATGTAGTATTAAGAACTAAATTGCGAGTATCAATTTTCAGAGCTTCGGCAAAGGCCATCAATAAGTGCATTGCATCTCGTTTGCTTATTTTGCATTTGTCTAATACGTTCGCAAGTCTTAAGGTAACTACAAATTCTTTACCTCTTCTTTTCGGTGGAGGTGTGTTATAAGAAGGCTGAGATTCTGACTCCGGTCCTATCAACTCATTAAGTTCCTCTAAAATTTAAGAAATTTAAAACTTTCAATTTTAATTTAAGGAAATGCATAAACTTTACAAATAGCAGTAAAATAATAAATAAGTTCAATTTGTTAAAGTAACTGATAGTTAATTGATCAAAACCAAGTAATAGAAATTTAGACCTTTTGTAGCGAACGCAAACGTATCCTCCTCTTTCTTTAATTGTGGGTTTTGATCATAATCATGAGATACAGCTACAGGATGTTCCAAATTTAAAACTTCACAGTCAATTTCCATGTGTGATGATCCTTCCACTGTTTCCTCTGTAGCATCTGATGATTCTTCTGAAAATTATGATTTTAAATAAATAATTGATTATCAATAATTTTTGGTCAAAGTATTGATTTTAAAGTGAGATTTGTACAAAAAAGATCAATTGAAGATTGTCTCTGTGAATAGACAGATTTATTAGTGAAAATAATACTTGAAAAATCATACTTTTAAATCAAAATTTACTTTCAGACTTCAAAAATTTTAATTCTATTCAAATACTTTAAGGTTTTATAAAATATTATTGAGAGTTTATGTATAATTTTTTTTTATTATGAAGAGTGAAAAGTAATTTTATTCCAGCTTTTTATATATGTTTAAAAATAAATATTTAGATTGATTTGCTTTTCTTAAAACATTTCATACATATTTCAAGACCAACAGTCAAAAATTCACATTGACAAATGATTAAGAAATAATTTTGAAAAAGACTGAGCATAAAATGCCAATAATTTACTTAGAGAATGAAGCCTTATTCGGTGATTTGTTCGGGTATTCCAGATCTCAGATTGTATAGTAGGTAGGAGGATAAAATTTTACAGGTACCTTGGTTTTATTAAAATACATATGTATATTAATTTTTAGCTCTCTAGTTATAATACAAGTTGAGATTTGTAGTTATCCTTTAAAAATCATTGGATAGGGCTTCAAAGAGCTCATTTTCACTCTTCAAAGTCTTTTTTCAATAGTGAAAATCTTTACTTCTTGATTTATTAATTATCTCTTATGAAGCCTTAAAAACATGCATAGAGATTTACCTCTTTGCTGTATTAAAAACTCTTTATCAGATTCATCTATCATGGTCGTCAGAACATCTTGTTTGGCAATGTCGAATAATTTGTTTATACTGGCTAAATAAGCTTCTTCATTTTTCTTTTGCCTGTTGGATTGACGTGAAGCACTCTTCTGGATATTTATCCATCTCTCGTATTCAGCCTTGATTTTTCTAACACATTTATGCAGTTCTTGAGTCGGGATACGAGCTTTTTTCCAAAAAATAACACACTCTTCTATTGCTAATTGTGCGCTATCGTTTAAATTGTTTTTCAATTTCCTAATATTATATAATAAGACAGCAAGAACTTGTTTGATCGACGGTAATCTACTATTTACAACTATTTGATTGGTTATAAATCCAAGATAATTCACTCGCTCTCGTAAATCGTATGCCATTCTCACTGTATATTTAAATTACTGCTGAAAAATATAATTTAATTTATTACACAAACAATTAACTTCATTAATAGTAAAGAAATAATATTATATACAATTTTATCTTTATAATTTTATGCAAGCAATACGATGTGAAAGAAACATCAAGCTACTATTTTGCTTAAAGCTTCTACTCAATGCGCGGCAGCGTAGCCAACCTAACCTTTGAAATGACTACCCCTGGGCTCTTTCTACAATGGACCCTGTGCTGCACAGAGTCCATAAGTCCACCCTGTTTCATGCGTTTTATAATGTCACGCTCGATAACAATTGCATGGCGTAACGTCACGAAACTCATTCCGAACAGCGCAACACAGCACAACACATGCGCTGCTCTGCGCAGCACAGGGTCCATTGTGGAAAGGGCCCTGGACAAATTAAGCATTTCATGTGATAATGAAGCTTTGCAAGTCATGCAGATTATCAAGGGAACTATAGTATAAAAATTAATTGTTCAATATAAATTGTTTACTAAAGCTGAAAATATCAAAAAATAGTCTTTCACCAGCTAACGACCTGAGATTTTCGCATAACTTGAAATGATCATAGCTCCGATTCAGGAGGCTTTAGAGACCTCTACCCAACGTTAAATTAAAGGTATGCACGTTTAATTTTCATAAAAAATATATTTAATACTCCATCGAGTCAAGTACAATCACCATACAGAATATTCTATTCTCTTTACACGCTTTTTCTCGCTTATTTTAGCAATTTTCGCAGTTTTTCGCTCATAACTTTTTTCCTCCAAGGAACAGTAAAAAAATTATGGTTTTAATAAATTTAGGAGACAAAAATATATGAAAATATATACTTGCGATCATTTTATTTCATGATTTTTATAGCTTTTTGGACGTATAAACAATTGAAGTGCTTTTTCACATGTTATTTACACAAGGAACTTCAGGTGCTTTGCGGCACGTGTTAAAAGGATCCGATAATGCAACTTGGGATTTGCGCACGAGTTTTTGGGCCTATAGAAGCAATTTCTGCCCGGCACTCATTAAAAAGTCGAAAAAAAAATGCTAACGACCACCCTACTCTACATAGTAACGCTCGCAACGTAACTATGTCTACTACAATTACTACAATCCTTCCCCTTTTTAAAAAAAACTGAGCATATATTTAAGAAAAGGAATAATGATAAATAAAAAATCAATCAAGTAAACCTTTTTTTGCACTACAAATTCAATCTTGTGGGCAGTATCCTAGTTCATTCAGAGCGTCTTACTACAGGTGGCACTGGTATCACATCTTTACGTGGAGTTTACACTTTAGTAGAATTTGATCCCTCGCTCTTACAATATGAAATACTAACAAGCTTTTTTTTAAACAACTGTTCAGGGGCGCTCAGAGAGCCCTTTGTCGTGGGGTCACATAATAAGTCATCGCTTAATGGCGTAGGGTTAACGAGCGTCTCGCTTTGACCTGGGGGGGCTTACAAAACTATAATTGTTGTTATTTTTATAATGTTTTGATTGATAAACGTGGCGCTTTCACACGCAACCATACCCCGTCTTAACATGGTATGTTACGTTTTCCAGCATTTCCAGTATTTTGGCCTCGCTCCATTTATTGGTAGCATAATTTTTTGCCATTACTGGGTTGCCAAGATCAAAGTGAGCCATTCTACTACCTTGGGCGTATACACGTCACCCCTTTTGGTTTATTTTGACATTTTATCCAGCTTTAAAACACATTACCTCTAGATGTGTTCAAAATTTTCATCCTACTTGAAGTTCTGCTAGAGTAAGCCCCGTTGTGCAGTGAGGTTTTGTTTGGTACGCAATCACATAGTTCGTTAGTGCATCCTGGTGAGAGGCATAGTTTGGCATAATAATCAAAATTTATCCTTGAAACTACGCACCGTATTTTTGGCTGCACCGTTAGAGACTGGGTGGTAAAAAGCAGCTCGCACATAAAATACCCCGCTTTCTAAAAAAAATTGACTAAAACTTTCAGATGTAGAGGTTGAGCCGTTATCGCTTACTAACACGTTGGGTTATCTCAATTTTGTGAGGTACTCAAAAATAAAATTGTGGACATGGCCGTTATATTTGACATTTCTTTAACTTATACCTATTTTGAATATGCATTAGCCAGAATAACATACGTACGCCCCTCTATGGGGCCGCAAAGGTCAATATGAACTCGCTGGTTTGGCCCTTCCAGCCATTGCCACTTATGCAGCTTCGCTCTTGGTGGGTTGGTCCCATTCTGCAAGCTTATCTTGCATGACTTGGCAGACTTGGCTTTTTTTGGCATCACTGTCAACCCCAGGCCACCACGCATACAACCTATCAAGCAACTTCATTTTGATTATCCCTACGTGTGCCAAATGTAATTCCGCTAACATTGGTTAACTAAGCATAGCTGGAATTATTGATGCCCCTTAATAGACAACCCCTATTTACTGTAAGCTCAAGCTCTTTTGCTTTAAAAATAAGTTGCTCGTCACTTACGTAAACTGGCCAACCGAATCATATATAGTTTCTTACTTACTTTAATCTCAAATCACTCGCTGCTTTCTCTCGAACTTGTTCCCTATTTCGCATGGGTATGCCTTCTTGGATAACATTTTAATACGAGTAAACTTCCATGTCAGCAGCATTTTCTTCCTCACGCGTACTAGTAAAAGCGCATTAGCAGGGCCATTTTCCTTGCTGTTAATGTGTTTAATTGTAAAATTGTAACCTGCAAAGAAAACAGCCTACCTCTGCACCCAGCTCGCAGACATTTGGGGCAGACCTTTCGTAGGGCCAAAAATAAACATTAGCGGTTTTTAATCAGTTTCAAGCGTAAACTCACGACCATTCGCATAATGATGAAATTCCTTCGCACCGAATACTAAAACTAGAGCCTCTTTATCGAGATGCGTGTAATTTTTTTGGCCCGTGATAGTGCTCTTGAAACAAAGCCAACAGGCCTTAGCTCTCCTCTTGGGAAAACGTGAAATAAAACTGCACCCAGGCCACATGGTGATGCGTCGCAAGTAACTTTTATTTGCAGTTTTTTGTCAAAATGGCAGAGAACTTCGTAAGACACTGACCCTCTTTTAGCCCCCTGGAACGTTTCTTTACATTCCTGCGTCAAATACCACTCTACATCCTTTCAGAGCAAGTTATAAAGAGGACTTAAAATTTGTGAGTAGTTTATAAATTGGGAAAAATAATTTAGACCCCCCAAGAAGGATTGCAGTTCATTAACGTTAGTAGGCGCTCGCATTTTTACTGTAGGCTCAATTTTATCTTGCGATACAAAAAGGGCCAATGCACAACAACAACTCGCTTAAAACTGCTTTCCAGATATTCCTCTTTGACCTCTTCTTCTCTTACCAGGTTGCAACTTGCTTCATTCCGCTTATTGGCCTTCCTGTTTGCCACCTTGGCCTGATTGCTTCTTGGAATTGCCACTGCTTACCACTTCTTTGTTTCTGCAGGCTCTTCCCAGATGGCCAGGCTTACCACAGCCGTGGCACTTCTACGTTTCGAACTTATAGTCTGATGCGACGTGCCCTTGGCTCACGCAGCAAAAATACTTTCCGCTCGCGCCTATTGTTAGTGAGATTAAACTTACGCTGTCGGCGTTCTGAGATCAGTACAATGCATGTTGCATTTTTTCCGCTTCCTGGCTGGTCACCTCAATTACGTTTGCTATTTTCACTGTTTTGTAATACGTTAGGTTTTTTTCACTTAATAACTTCTTTTTAACATTCTCACTTAGTACTTCCCAGTAGATTCATATGTACATAAGTACATAAGTACATATTTATCGTCACTTTAGCAGTTAGAGCATAATTTTTTATATTACATATGTAGCATGTCTGAGTTCTTATGACTATTGTACACATGCCGCAAGTTAACTTTATTTTGACGAAATAAGACTAGAAAGTTAACATTATCTCTCATAAGCTGCTCTGGTACTTGAGGATATGAGTTGAAAGAGATAGTAGCAGTCCACGTTTTGTGTTAACCCTTGCAGAAATACCCTACTGAAAATACAGCTCAAAAACTATCGGTAAGTAGTTCACCCTGTCGTTTCAAACGTTTATCTTGTTTGACAATAGCGTCAAAATTCGAAACTTGTTATTTTATGAGTTGCTCTTTTAACTCCATGTCGATACTGTGTTAAAGATTAGCAAAAAGTAATCTTTTAACGAAATAGAATAACGCTTTAGGCTCTTATATTTTATAAAGTATATTATTAGGAATATACTTTAGGCTCTGTATTACAACAAATTTGTGCACTATACATTCATTATTTATTTTCTTAAATACTTAGTCATGACCTAACCTCTGAAAAATAATCATGATTATCTATCATCATCCTGTGTAGGAGAGAAAACGGTCTTTTAATGGAATCATAAATTTTCTTAGAGCTCTATTTGCCGGATTCTTAATATCGCAGTCCAGGTACTAAGCTTGTTAAGCATCTTGCTAGAGAAGATTCAGGAGTTGATCCGTTAGATGCAGCATGCAAAGAGCACGATAGAGCATATTAAAAAAATTGACAAAATTTAAAAGCCAAACACGAAGCTGATGAAGTTTTAGCTAAGAAGGCTTATGGCAAAGAGTCAAAGCTTTAGATTTAGGTATCTGTAAAAAAGCTGCAGCTGCTGTGGTAACAGGCACTAGAAAGCTCAAAACTATTTGATATGGATCTAAAGCAGAAGAAAAAACAGTGTCTTAACCAAAGAGAAAGAAAAAAAAATTGTTTAAAGAAAAAACAAGTTAGTGCTTTGAGAACAGTTATTCAAGCTGCCTTACAAAACATGAATACCACAAGCAAAAAAAATGAGATATCATTTGTAGTGCTCTGAAAGGTACTCGTAGTGAAGTTACAAAATCTGATGGTAAAAAGCATATTAAAATTTCTCTCATCTTACGCCTTTATACTCGAATTGGTAAAGCTTCACTTATGACTCCCTTGTTTAATGGTTTAAGTGCTATATTGCTGATACTGGTGCTATATTGGACAATGGAATGTCTAAAGTAATTCGAGCATTTATGCTCCTAAATCAGCAAAAAGTAGCTTACACAGAGTTAGAGACATGATTAAACCATGGAAGCTATTTTTCTCGAAAAAATGTCCTTACTTTAAACCACACAAAATTGGATAAGAACTCTATTTTAAGCCTTATAATTAAAAAAGTGTAAAGAAAAAAAAGGTTAAAGCAATAAAGTAAACTGATCAAGCTTTAACCAACATAAATGTGATAAGATATTCTAAAATGATTTTTCTTAATTTTTCATTTTTTGGGAGTATTCATGAAAAATAATTCACTTGCTGATAGTCTATAGCTTTCTGAAACAGCTATAGTGAATTTTAAAAATAAGTACGGACCTATTTTCAAGCTTTTTTCAAAACAAATAAAGCTCTTTTACGTAGAGAGAAAGCTCTCAATTATACTTTGACAACCATAAAAAAAGCATTAGTACTCAGCCTCTCTGATACTTTTTCTATTTTTGATGCACACTATTTTTCATATAGAAATTTTGTCATTTAATTCAATTTGAAATATCGATGAAAATAGTTATAAATTATGCGTCAGAAGTCAAGTTATTGTATTACTAACCAGCAATTATGAGATCGAATATGTTAAATCATTTTTAATTGGGATCTAACAAACTTGCAACATAACTCTGGATATTTAGAAGATCAATAATATATTTCGAAGTGTTATAAGGTGCAATCATACTGTTGATTTTAGACCTAAATATTATATAGGCCGTCTATAAAGCTTTACTCAGTGAGTTCTAGATAACAACACCACTAATATATAAGACTCACCTGGAGTTATTTTTAAGATAAACGCATTAAGAGTTGAAAATAATATTCTGAGTAGCGCTTCCATGGATAGCAACAATGTGAGCACAAATCATAAATTTTTTCTAGTTGTATTACTGGCATATTACATGATTGAAGTCCCTTCAATTAATGATTTTATATAACTACGTAACATACATTAAAATGGTGATTTAGTAAATTTTCGTGGAGAAGTCATAACTATAAAATTGCACATGAAACTCTCTCGATTATCGTTATCATTTATAATAAAACAAATCATACAGGCAGCTTAATATGCACTTTAGCGCTCACTTAACAATGAACTTGTAAACCGTTGAGATGTCAGTAAAAAGAGTCTATCAAAGCATAAACACATTTAAGAAAACAGCCAATACGTCAAAAATTTAAAAATTTTAAAAGAATACAATTGATAAAAAGTCTTGGTTTAAAAATAAAAAGCCCTCGTAAAAAGTTAGTTAAATTTTTTTTTTGTTACACACAAAATGGACGAGGTCCTAAATATTCGGTATACAGTCTCATTTAATTTATCTCTTGCCCACTGACTTTCTTGCTCATTCACTATATGCATCATTAACATACAGTCATAGCTATAAAATTCGTAGTTAGTTTAACATGAAAATTCGTATGTTGTACTCCCCAAAGTTGTGACATGCTTAAGGAAGATTAGTTACAGTAGATAAAAATACAGCAGTAAAATATACTGGATTAATAAACAATGCCATTTGCTACTACTTTGAAAACATAGTATATAAGATAAATGCCATAAAGGTGAAGAAGTGCAAAAATATTAGATTAAAAACTCTTACGAAAAATTGGCTATCAGTTAGTCCTGATCCAACCTGTGCTTAATAAAGGTTGTCTTCTTGTCGGAAAAAAATATAATTATCCTACTCATAATAACATCTACTTTCGTATCATACTTCCACTGAAAATAATCTTAGATTTTTCTAAGACTATCATAAGATAGTTGTTCATGCAAATCATAAGGTTATACTCACAAGAGCTAGGAATAACAGAAATTCCATGTGGCAAACTCTTGTTAATTTCAGTGCTGCTAATCCCATGGTAGTAGCAACTAAGAAAGACTTGAAAATAGTAATATTAAAGCTTTTTCAGCTTTTGCTATACGTAGTAATGTCAGATTTTCATAAGATTCACTTATGAAATTATTTTAAAAAGGACAAAAGGACAAATTTGTATCTATAAGTTTTTGATTGATCGCTAAAATATAAGAGTACAAAACTCTTTTTAATTTTAAAATATTGCACTTATGATTATACTAACTTTAATATAACGCGTAAGCAGTACGAGTTGCTACATACTGCGTATGCTGCTTTTGAAAATTTTTGTTGTGATAATGATTATTCGCCTTGACTAAGAAAACATTACTTTTATAATTGAATACCTCTAATCTTTCTCGATTCTTTCCAACAAAACAAATCACTAAAAAATGCTTTAGTATAAGTAAAACTACACTTTGAGCCACATACGAAGTTTTCTGCCCATACGTTCACTGGAAAGTAGTAAGGTGGACCGTTTGCTGAATTTACGGTGAACAGCGCCCCTAACTGTTTGGTTCTGCCACTCGTCCGTGTTGGGTGAAAAGTTGACCCAACTTGGGTGAGCAGAAGCACCAAGAGCTTGGTGGAGCAGTTCTCTCAACTTTTGGTTGGACTGTGTTACCATAAGTGGTGCAGTCACTGAATTAAGAAATAATCTTACGATTATGTAATTAACAGAATTAATTATATAAATTTTTAATATTTTATATAGACATAAGTATTTAAATAATTATATAATTGAGTAAATTTTTTTTTTTTTTACATTTTGCCAATTTTGAAAATAAATGTGAATAACGTGAGTTTTGAATGACAAGGTATAGGAAGTAACAACATTGTGCGTGTCATTTGATTAAATCGAAAAAGAAGTGGCCACGTTTGATACGTTGACGTAGTTAATAAATAATTTTATGTTACTTTTTTATTCTACAATATACGAATGTATGTGATCATCAACTGTTATTTCTTTGAGCAAATTGAGTTCATAATAAATATAGTCATCAACTTTCATAATTTTTTTAATCTCTCCAAAACCATTTTCAAAACTGATTATATCAGCTACGATAAATGCATTAATTTTATATTAAATCCTATTAATTTCAATGCTATTTAAATATTAAATTGATGTTGACAGTTTAAAATTACTGGTGTCATAAACAAATATGATTTTTTGATTACTTTAATCTGGAAAACCGCATTTAATATTTTTTGTAATCTCAAGATTGTTGAATGTGTAACACATTTACAGAACCTGTTTTTTAGTAATCGCTAAAATTAAGTCACTTCTAAATTTTCGAAAATACACTTCAAATTGCATGCAACAATAACTAACGATTGGTGCATTTTTATAAATAATTTAAGATAATGAGTCATGACGTGAAATTTGAAAGTCAACCATGCATAAAGTTTCAAATAGAGTTTGTGGTACTTTTTGACTAGTGTTTTTAAAATTTTGGCATCATACTTAGTAGCACGTGGAGACATAACAATATCTATTATTCTTTTTAATTGTTTATATAGCTCCCAGTGCTCATCATCTTTATTAACTAAGTGACCAATTATCGTACCGAAAAAACTCAAAAGTGTTATGGTTTCAGCAGTAGAGAGTTTCAAGCCTGATTTTTTCTGCAATCTTAGTAATGAGATAATAGGTGGTTTATTTATATTATCGTCACCAAAAAACTTAGATTTTTAATTTTATAATTAAAATATTCTAATGTAAACAATTTTTTTTCAAATATGTACGTACATAATAAATTTTACAGGACATACTCGCAGATACCCTGAATGCAGTGCTGCATTAAATCAACGCAAATGTAGTCTAGAATATGCAAATCCTCTACTCTATTAGGAATACATTTTTCTTTTAGTCCACTTTATTGTTGATCTGGCCTTATTACATCTCTTCCACATTTCTCTTTTGTTGTTAGCAACATATTATGTTCTACAGTCAAATTTCTTGTTTGTTGTAAATCAACCTTCAAAATTCGGTAACAGTAAGATGTTTTAAATGATTCAGTAAGCCCAAAGTTTTTATTCAGCCCAAGATAACATAACAGGCTCCAAATTGATTATGACCACTGTGAGACCCTAAAGTATCTCCTACTTCTAACTCGTCATCAAAATAAAAAAGCAGAGGAATTTTTTGATCTTGAAATTTACTAGTATATTTAGACTATAGGCTTCCTGCATGATATGAGAAATTAAATGTGTTTCTTTATTTGAATCATTAATGTAATTAGTTATCTTTCCATATAAGCCAGGAATCTCAAGAAATGATTTTAAAGATTTAAATAACGAGACTCACATTCCGTGCATCGGCTGGGTTACATCCAACATTTCGTTTCCTTTTAATTTTTTTTGTAAAGTATGCCCAATAATAAATGGTTCAGGATCAAATAATCTTTTTTTTTTTAAAAAGGTGAATCTTCTAGATTCCGTCACAAAATCGCCATAAATATTATTATATTTTGTGAAACATGCGCTCATATCATTGAGATTGATTTCAAATTAAATTTTTTCTTATTTAGCAATGATATCATTTCTAAAACTTATCAATAAAAAATTGTGGACTAGTTGGTTCGTAAAATAGGTAACGTCTTGGACTACTTTTCGTGGATAGTTAGAGTTCGCATAAAAATATAATACAAAATTTAAAGTATAGTTAAAAATAGTTATCGTTTCCACTGCACAAATTTTTATATATTATGCAAATAATTAACTTTAATTCGACTTAACAATAATTTATTTATACAATACTATTTTTTTTAACTGAGTACATAATATATCTACAGTAGCATAAGATTTCTTACAGGGTACACGGTAAACGTATTTTTGCCTAAATATCCACACATAATCAGAAAAAAAAGGTCACATATTTAACGTAGTCAGACATTTGTAGCAAGCCTCAACCAGTTTGATTACAGTTGAAAAATAATATTTTTGGTGATTAATTACTAAGTACACGAGATCAATATTGTCGATCTGACCAACAATCACAACATGAGGTATAACTGTTTGTTTATTACTGTCTAACCATGTCTCATATTCTGTAAGAATTTAGTTTTCATTCTTAATATCCTGAAATGGATATAACAAAATGGAAAAGATTTTCTCATTAGAATCATTGTTAGAAATAGCAATATAACGTTGAATAAATATTGCAAGAACTAAATGTAATTAAATACCTTAAACTGTATGGAATAAGATTTGGAACAAGGTATGGAATGAGAGTTTTATTACCTCTACTTGCAAGATGAAGGACTCACTAATCCTCTTTACAATGAGAGTCTGGCTCTTCTCCTATTGCCTCTGTGCGTGATAATTCAAATATCAGTCACAATTCAAACAAACACTTTAATTATTAATAAAAAGATCTCATAAAATTGCGTGATATTATTAAATAGGATACTATACTATGATAGGTAAAAATAAGAAATATGTAGAAGCCTGACTTCAGCCAATCGGAATGAAAATCATTAAACTCTTTGACCTCTAGAATTTTTGATTTTTAAAAATAATTTAAAGTTCTTCTGCTGTAGATGGTTATGTATTTGACAGCAGCGTGTTGTTTAATGTTTTGAGAGTTGACTCTATCATTTCTTGTAAGATCAAGATAGATGTAATTAATAAAAACTCTGATTCCAACTGCAAATCAAAATCTGTGTAAAGTATTGTTCCTAAATTTAAACTATTACATTTTGCTACGTGTAAAGAGAAAATTTATTTATGACATAACTAAATAAACTTTGAGTTAAAAAAGAACTGTATTTTAAAATTAGGAACTATTATCTATCACTAACCAATGAGACACCTAACAATGTGTACAGGTATGGAAAACTTCGATAGTACTGCTTTAAACAATCATCACTCCTTTTTTTGTTTTTCACTAAGCGATATCTATCGTCAAAACTTCCTTTCCACTCTTGCAATGTATTTTGACTTGATTGATTTGCTTTATCTGGATTTCTTATTAAATTAAAATTGTTGGTAGGAAGTACTGCATATATAAGTAAGTAAAAATATTCTTAAATGACTACGTAACCAACTATGTACAAAATATATCAGTTTTTATATTACATTGTGCAGTACCTTCTTTTGGTGCAGATACAGACAAATTTCCTGTAATCATTAACGATTCCTCCAAAATTTATAGGTGTCATTTAAACAGCCACCAGCACCTACAACAGATTAATTTTTTAAACATGATAACTCTTCTATAAATACTGGGCATCCTCCGAGGAAAAAAGTTGTACAAATTGTGCAGTAAGCTCTTCAAATCTTTTACTGGTTATCCTTCAAAAAAAAAAAATATTTTTATTGTATGACCTTTTTTGTATGATGACTTGAAAAAAGAAGCTACACAGTAAAATGATCTTAACTGACTTAAAATTATTCAAATTCAGATCAAAAATAAAAAGTCTATTTTTATAACAATAACATTGTAAATAAAAGTCTTCATCTTAAAAAAGTCAAGTTCTGATATTTCACTTGTCATTAATTTAATTGCCATAGAGGCATCGGTGTTATGTTAACACTTTGCTCACTAATAGATCTTACGTGTATAATTTATCATTTTTTCAACTTATATAAGATGATAACGTCTTTTAAACGATGATAATTTACCTTTTTACTTATTGCATACATATCTAAAACGACTTTTCCCAACAACTCTTGTAAGGTTATTAAACAATACAACTCATTCTTAACAAATTCTTGACCTACATGTTGTGTAAGCGTGTTGTTAATAGATAAACATATAAAAAAGGACGATAAGGTCGGGTTGAATTTGTTGATTTAATGTATTACGTGGGATAAAAATGGCATCAGACAGATGTTTATGAGAATTTTCTTGATTAGAAGTATCGTTATTTTCATTCTGTCGTAACTCATCTGAAAAACTGATTTTCATTTCTTCAATATCTAATTTGGATACACATCCACGGTCAGTGCTCACTCTGTGACAATGTAACAACTTGAAGACCGCCTAAAACAATTCAATGTGTGTTTATTTTAGTTAAACGGCTATTGACATTCATATTCATTTGAGCTTCAAGTGCGCAGCAGAGCTAAATTAATATTCAAACTGTTTAAGGTTATATTTATTGTTTTATGCATACTTACTAAATATCTTGTTTTCATATTGCACAGTATTCAATTCCGTCATCTCTGACCAGTGTGATAAATTACCCCTTACAATTTTTTACACATTGAACACTATACACACCTGATGCCTATAAAATTTTGTACAACCTTAACATATAATGTGCGTCTGTTGCACCAAAACTTGAGAGAACTGCTCCACCAAGTAGTTGGGGGGCGCTGCTCACCATAAATTAAGCAGATGGTCCAACCAATTTCTTTCCAGTGTTGGCTTGTTGCTTAATTTTGCATCACCGTATCGTTCAGTACAGTACAATGAATGACAGTATCGAGAAATTTGTGTGAAGACATACAAAGTAAATTTATGGCAGGGTTATGATTATGTGCTCAAAAAATAGGCTATCCTTCTGTTCAAAGCTAACAATGTGGACGGCGATCTAGCAAATTAATCTCAGATGGTGCAACTAGTACTTGAACTCTAGCTGATGAGATGTAAGAACATCTCATGCATAAAAGTATACAGGTGGACTCCAGGCTACATATATATAGAAACAAAAATTTTTTTTTTTTAAACACTCTTTACCTAGCAGAATTTACCATAAAAGTTAGAACATAAAGATGTATACCTTGAAATTTGCTATCAATAGTTAACCAGAGACTCACGAAAAATTGAGTTTACTGAGATATAAAGTATTAACCGACACAATGGATCATCAATAGAGTTACAGTCCCATTGATCATCAAGGTTAACCAGCATTTGGCTCGGTTAGTACTCGGATGGGTAATCACTTAAGTCTAGCCATTTTGCCTCTGCTGTTTGCTTCATGGATGGATTGACTGTTACTGTATCTCTTCGACATTATGAGCAGGAGATGTGCCAAATTTCTGCGCCATTGTCCAAGTCTGCAGCTTAGACAACAAGTTAGAAATGAGGCATATAAACCGGGCTGTTCTGGACCAGGTTTTTTTTACGAGAGATTTTCTAGAGTTTGCCTGATCCATATGACAATCGTCACGGCCACATGCGGAGCAAATATAAGGGATCTTTTCGCAATTATCACATCCCAATTTCTTCCCAATCCCAAGTGCTAAGTGCCCTAAGAAGTGCCTCAACAAGAGAGCCAGACGTGAGGCACTATAATACAAAAAAAAAGATATAAAATATTGAACGAAAGAATCTTGAAAATTTTACAAAGATATATTTTATTGCAAATTTGAAAAAAAAGGGGCCTAAACCAGAGATATTAATTCCAAGTCAGTGATATATCAAACAATTTACCGTATAAACTTCTAGGATTGGTTACTACTTGTTCTCATCACAATGGAGCCTACAAATTAACTTGTGCTTTTTACGATGTAAAGCAAACCGAAAAGTTTCACTGTAATATTAAAAGGGTTAATGTTGACGTTGATAATAACAATAACATAGAGCTGTACAAATGTATTGCATTGAATTGTATTTTAAGGATAGTATGTTTAACAGCTAAATTCAGAAATAATGCGTGTTTTACGACCTCTGTTATGTCAATGTGTATCTTACTAATATATAAAGCAAAGTCGCTAAAATCATTGTAATCGCTAACCACGAAGACTGCTAAACCGATTTTGCTAAAATTTTGTACACTGATTCATGATACTTCCAAGATGGTTTAAGTAAAGTTTTTATCTAAGAAAATTTAATAACAATAGCAATAAATGAGCTTAAAATTTTGCAAAAATACGCCAGCTTTTCCCTTTAGTTCAGTAAAATCCGCTAGGTGGCGTTATAATAAAATTAAAGCTACCTGCAACATAATTAAATAAGTATAGTTATAAATGTCCGGAGCGTCTCGATAGTAGTGTAGTCAAGCTTCGGCAGTTCAACGAGCTGTATAGAGAATGCCGATGATAGTCTTGCAGCTGAGTATCCCGGTTACGGACGACACTTTTCTCTATGAGGGAAGGGACCTGGGTGTCCATTCACCCTGCACCTCGACAAATAAAATCGAAAAAACAAAAATTAATTCCAACCGATGCCGTCTCTGCCACAACACCAGGAGACATATCTAGCCAGAGCACAATCTGCACCAACTCTTCAGAGTTGTGTGGCAGTCCCACCATTTCACCTGGTGCAGTTAAAGAATTTGTGGCTACAAATGTAAGCAAGGAAAAACAGCTCTGAGGGGCACGGGCAGCCACAACGGCTATCTTCTTAGTCGTCGCGTCCTCAACGCGCTTACCCACATGTTCTTGTCTAACGATAACGTTGGTTATCCAGGGAATGACCCGAGACGAGATATTCTTTGGTAAGCGGCGTACCTCCCTCCATCACAGTCTCCGTACATCGAGACTCCCAGGGTAAGAATCAAGCAACCCGTAGCCAGCTCCTTATCATCAGGAATAATAATAAAGAATAGCCTGGAAGTTTCACCACTGACGCTTTTTAGGGCTATTATAAGTATTTACGTTCCCTAGTTAACCATTAATTTCATCGGTTTTTTTAAGGATCCACCTAAGTGTAAGCTACCTTGCCAACAAATACATTTTTATTACCATTTCTGGAAGTGATTCGTCATCTAAAAGACTGTATTAACTAAAGACGGGCACTATTAAACCAAGTCAGCCATTCACTAGCAGACGTCACCTGCGGAGTTGTTCTTCACAAGGCTGGAAAACCCGGTGACTGACGACCCTATACTCTCTACGACGATACTATAACCCTCTTGACTCTAAGCATTTAACCAGGAATCAGTGATTCTCTCCAAGGTCTGCGTTGAGCAAACCTATAACAGCTATGAAGAAAAAAAAACTTGCACCAACAGGACAGCCTCCACTGGACAAGTATCACTAACCAATCTCCCCATCTAAGATCACCAAAACAACTGAATCTGCAAACAAAAAAGGTGCTTTAGACACCAACGTCTTCAACGTTATAACTTAGACGTTGGAAAAAAGCACTACAACTAGCCCCAAAGCTTCGGACTTTGTAATTTTTCTCCCAATCAGTCTGGTCTTCAACAGTAAGCCACAGAAGATCACCCTGAGGTATCCAGGCAGTCACAATTGCTGTTAACTGCAGTCAAGAAAAAGTTAATTTAAGAAGCTCCTGGTCTTTTTTAGGTCCATCAGACGTCGAACTACCTAGTCAACAAATATAGTAAAATTAACAAAGTTGACTGAAAATAGCCTTTAGGGGTCATAAAAGTCGTAAGCATACCAATGGTCGCAAAAGGATGTATTGGAAAGAAAACTTCAAATTTATCTAATGAATACAATTTGAGGCGTCAAGAAACTGACGCAGAAAATTTATTGAGATTAAAACAGCAGCGTCAAAATCGACAACTAAAGAGTCCATTACGTGAGAGATCAGCTTTTCATTGTACCCTCACAGCAATCTCTGAAATGTTTAAAGATCCTACTTCAGATTTTTTAATAAGTAGAAAATGTATTTGTGTTTTTGTGGCAATAGAAATGTAGGGTTTAAGGTCCAGGACTTTGTTGTTCGGGTAATAAAGTTGTGAGATATGAAAAAAAAAATTTTTTTTTAATATAAATTTTTTGGGGGTTTAAAATCTTAACAGCTTTAAAAAATAGCCCTTTTCGTGAATTACACAGAAAAAACTGTTAATCAACAACTTTTTATAGCCATCGATTACATTATGGCATAAAGAACGTACGGTACTTTTCAGCATAATTATTTTTTAAAATTTTTACACCTTATTATTTGACCAAATAAACTATATGGATTCCGAAAAAATATGTTTTTAATAAGAAGATTTCTGTTTTGAGATGTATCGGGAATATGTGTTAAATTTCTAACTAAAAATGTTTCACATTACATGTCAACACACTACGGTGTTTTATTCAGTAAGTCTCGGGCAAAGCCGAGACGGGGGGCTGCTAGTTCTTATTTAATGTGAACTGAACAAACTAAACAGAACAACAAATATTTAAAAACTTTTTTCCAATACCTTACATCTTACGTTATCATGAAACACATTTACTAACACAAAAAAAAATTAATATAGCGAGCGACCAGTTTGGAAACAACCTTGAAAGGTAACATCTGTGGACAGGGTTATTGGACTGAGCCTAAATTAGGTTTCTATGGCCAATTATGCCTTGAAAATCGATTGGTACCAATAAAATTTAATTTGATGTGTAAACGGAAAAAATAAATTTTTTATTTTTTGAATAACGAGATAGAGTGAGGTTATCCGTAGTTTTAATGAAAGCCCTGAACACGACTATCGATATTCAACAGTTTTAATTATGAGTAGACTTTTAGAAATAAAGTAATGAGCATTTGGATACCTTTGTCATATCTCAGAGTTTGGTTAAGTTTACGGTATACACTACCGTGTAGACGTCTGACTCGTTCGTTATCGCTATCACTGAAAAAATTCTATTGCCGTATTCAGCGCCATAAGTGGTGCGATAAACGTTTTGTGTACATTTAGCGCACGTACTAAAAAATATACAGAGACTTTTATAAGGATTTAAGGAGCAGGCAGGGTTTTGTAGATTAAAAAATTACGAATTTGATGCTGTTTGTAGAATCTTTTGAAGTCAATTCGTTTTAAAACTGGACGAGATCGAAAATGGACTATTTTGTCCCATAAAGAACACTCGATCTGATTGTTGTGGCGACAAGGTGGCAACTGCTACATAGGTATAGGCTTAATGGTGGCGTGACCTAAGTGTTTTACATATTTTTGCCGTCTGCATGTCTGCTGCGCGTGACAGCTGTTGCAATGCAGCCAGCCGCATGCACTAACCTTGTTGTTCTTACAAAAAACTAATTGTTTTTCTACTGCTGTCTTCGAATCTTTGAGGAGAAACTTGGTCCCTTCTTAGTTGCATGCTTAGAAAAATTTATGAATGTAGAACAGTTACAATTTTCAGCAGTATCATGTTGTGTTGTTTTTTTTTCCTTTTTTTTAAATGATGTTCTTTATTTATACATGATAATACACAAATTTGAGCGCTGCAATTTCAGTACATTCAAACTAACGTTAGTCTGCATTCACTAAGCTGTCATGAATTGTCAAAAAATTTAACTCATTCCATCATTATAAGTTTAAAGTCCAACATTACAAGCTTAAATACAATATTTCATTCGTGATTAATATTTGTAAAAATGGATTTTTGTTTGGTGTTTTGGGACGGACAATCAGGAGAATATAGCGTCTTACCCAGTGATCATACGAAATTTGTAAATAACAAATGGTTCGGAAAATAGGGAGAAAAATATTTTCCGATGAAAATATTGATGCGGAGCAGTAAGTGATTCTTAGTTTTTATAAATCAATAGTTTTTATAAATCAAATTTAACATAAAATATCATCGCAGAAGATGAAAAGTATCTTGATGGCCTGGAAGTTACGAAAGACCGGTGTATTATTGGTACTCAAACTAATAAAGGTAAATAACAATCAATTTAATAAATTATGTTTTAATAATATCAATGTAAGAGCTTAAAAGGACTTCGCAGTAACAAATTAAAGAGGTTAAAGTCACTTCGCGGTTTTACTTTTTTCTCCCAAAGCCAAGAGTGTCGTGTGCTTCTTCCAGTTAAAATTTTTAAAAATTAAAATTAAAATTTATTTATATGCTCATAATGCTGCAGCATGCCTGTAATGTGTACACCGCTCAATAGGGTGTGGTGTAAGCCTCTCTCTCTCTCTCTCTCTCGTTTTTGCGACGTGCGCTCGTTTATTGTCAACCGAGGCGTGCACATACTATGTATGAGTGAGTCTTGGCTCAAGCCATCTAGGAGCTCCCAGTGATTCAGAATTGCGGGTTATAATTTGCTGCGTGTTGATCGGATCGGTAAGGGGGGTGCCGGAGTCGCTGTGTATGTGCACGAGTCTATTCAATGCCGAATCGTAGCGCGGTCGCTTCAGCCGGACGTCTATCGTAAGAGACCCCAGTTCCTCTTTGTGTCGATGCGCGTCGGTGCCGTGAAGTTTCTCGTGGCTGCGATGAACCGTGCGACTTTACCGTGCTGCTGGGTGATTTAAATATTGACTGGACATACTCTGCGCCATCTACACCGCGTATTATACTCACGAACTTTTTGTCCGAGTATTCGCTGGAGCCACTGCCCTTCGGCCCTACACATCGTTCCTTGTTGTTGCGCTCTACGATCGACTACTTATGCGTCAGCGACTCCTTTCAAGTGTTATCCTTCGAACAAGTACACTACCCAAGCATCTCCAGGTACGACGCCTTGTTTGCGACTCTTACTTTCACGGTTTTAGGTGGCAGCAGTACGGTAACTTTTCGCTCTTATTGCAGCTTTAATAGTGAGGAGTTTAAACGCGACGTCACGAGTCGCCAGGGGCCACTGTCTGTCAACCCTAATGAACTCAATAAATTTTTCGTGGGCTCGACTGCCGCACTCTCCTTGTCTGACGTGCTTCTTACGGTCCGGATTTGCTTCGGTGAGCGGTTCTTTTTCCAACATATGACTGTTTTTTCAGACCTGATCAACGCGATCTGTGCAGCGCATTCTAATGCTCGTTGAGTTGATAATATTCCGCTCGCGGCTCTTCGTCGTTGCCTGCCAGCCATTTTTGCTCAACATTTTCAACTGTTCCCTGCAGTTCAGGGTCTTTTTATCGCTATGGAAGCAGGCAATCATCCATCCAATACCAAAATGCTCGCGCCCTGGCACCCACAGCAACTACAGGTCGATCATACTCTGCGTGGCATCGAAATTTCTTGAGTCTGTGGCATGGCAGCAGATTACCGGGTTCGTCGAGCGGAATTATATTTTGCATGAGTTGCAGTCAGGCTTTCGTCAGCGGCCCAGTGCACACACTGCTCTCGTGAAGATAATGGAGGATGTGCGGTGGGCTGCGGACGTGGGCTGCGTCACGCTACTTCACGCTGCTTGTGGCGGTCGACTTCTTGCGAGCATTAGACACGATCGATATTGGCCACCTTTGCCGCAAGCTGGGACGCATGGGCTTTGTCCGAGAGATCGCAAGCGGTTGTCACGCCAATGGTTGAGCGATCATCCTCGCTCCCTAGAGTGTCCGGCGTCCAGCAGGGCAGTCTCCTCGGTCCATTGCTCTTCTTACTGTATATCAACAACGTGCCAGATGTGCTGCGGCACTGTAAGGTCATGTTTTATACCGATGACCTGACCATGTACTGCTCCGGGCCTCTTCGATGGTGCCCACCTTCCTGTTGACCGTGTAAACGAAGATCTTGCACGTCTTGTCGCTTGGGCGGGAGCAAACGGCCTTTATGTTAATGTGGACAAAACCCACGCGATCTGGTTCGGAGTGCGTAATTTTACGAGCCACTTGCGTGATAGCCCCCCCCCCCTTGCGTCGTTTTGGGAGACCAGCCCCTGATGTATTGTGGCTCTGTGAGAATACTAGGCGTTGAACTTGACGGGACGCTGTCTTGGGGTGCGCAGTGTGTATCAGTCTCTCGCAAGTGTAAAACTGCACTCTCGAGCCTGCAAAGGTGCGAAGACTCCATCCCGTGCGATACTCGATTGCTTCTTGTCAAAGCATTAATTTTTCCCTACCTAGAGTACTGCATTGGGCTATTCTTTGACATATCAGCTGAGCTAGTAAATCTTAATAAATCTCTCAGCGAAGCTTCATACCCGGCGTTCTGGAAACGTGCGTTAATCACGCCACTGCCCAAAATTAGGACCCCGGCGTCTTCTTTGGACTCTAGATCGATCTCTAAGCTGTGTGAAGTCTCGAAGATAGCGGAGCGGTTGGTGCAACGGCAGTTTATGGGCTTTATGGAGACCAATGATCAGCACCAAGCAGGTTTTCGTATAAAATATATTTATACATAACAACCAGAGAAATTGTAGAGGACTGTATAAAAAAAATTGTTGTTCCATATAAATGGACTCATAAAGATCAAATGAATCACTTTAAATTGGCTGGTTTTAATCTCAAAGTTACCAACTGGGATTCAATTGATGATAATAATTGGTTATTAGAAGGAAAAAATTTTACTACCTAGTCCGTACTTGAGCCTGAAGTAAGAGTGAAATCTTGGGACTAAAATTATCCTTGACTATGAATGTTATAAATTTAACAATTTTAATTTCACGAGAGAATGGAAAAAATCAATTTATTCAGTAACACAATAAATATGTATTTCCTTTTAACACACTGAAATAACATTACATACTCATTTAGTACATGGCAACAAATACAACTTTCTTATTATTATATTAATTGCGTTTGAGTAATGTATACAAAAAGTTACTCTTTAATCTCGTATGTAACGGTTAAAGGGTTTTGAAGTTATTATACCGCAGTGAAAAAAAGTTCAGAAGATATTCTTTTGTTTCTTGTAAGTGGCTCACCTTTTTTGTTTATGCGGAAAACAAGATTATGTCAAGTGTTTAAATTTAGTGATGCAATAATTTTTTAACAGTGACGAAGGTGTATTTTTTCGTAGAACGTGCAAGACTGCACAAAAAAACAGTATCTGACACACCTTGCATCATTTACATTTTAGTTAGTTACTTTAGTCTTTAGTGACTTTATCACAATCTAAGGTTGAAAATACTGCACGCTTAGTGTCTCAAGTTACTTCGACGTCCTCTTACGATTTTTCATAAGCTTAAATGAGGTTTATTTATTCTATCACGTATAATTTGTGTCCAGATTTTTTTTCCTACTTGGGCCTTTTAGACCTTGTTCTGTGTCCTCTGTAGGAAAAAAAGGATCCGTCACATGAGCGCGATCCAACTGGGGCTACCCTACAGACCCTCGGCCCCTGCTTCGCAGGTCCCTTGGGCCGCAAAATAATCCTGGTAGGATGGCACTTATCCGACGAAAACTACTATTAACACTATCTCTTAAGTAATAGAAAATTACGCCACTAGAGCGCAAAGTGTAATTTTGCGCCCTAGGGCCCAAAGTAGTCGAAGAGCGGAAAGTGTGCACAATGGCGCAAAGGCTTACGCTTGAGTTGCGTATATTATTTTTCCTACCTCGGGCGTTTTTGACCTTGTGCTGTGCCCTCAGTAAGAAAAATAGGATCTGTCACATAAGCGTGATCCAACTGGGGCTACCCTACGGAAAACAGCTGCAAAATAGCCCTGGTGGGATGGCACTTACCCGACGAAAACTACTATTTTCTATCACCTAAGGGTGCAAAGTGAGTTCAACATTCACCATCCGCATGTTTGCAGTGACTAAGGCCGTGTTTAGATAGAGCGGAACAAAGCTATTATTTCAAAAGATTCTTTTACAACATAGCCTCAAAAAAATATAAAAAACGGCTATATTTTGAAAGGAAAGCGTGATGGGTCAAACATAATAATTTTTACGGGTTCCCCGAAGGGGAGAGGAATACAAGGTGCACAAATATAATTAGAATAAGAATTAACTTTATTAATTTAAGCCTTGTGGTAAACCACGTCTGGCTTTCAGTGATAAATTCAAGAAAAAAGAAAAGAAAGGATAGAGAGGTTAGTTAATACAATAACAATTACTTTATTACTTTGGGCCCTCACTTTGCGCCCAAGAGGTAGAAATAGGGTAGCCCTGGTTACATCGCGCTTATGTGACGGGTCCTTCTTTTCCTGCCAAGGGTACAGTACAAGGTCAAAAATGCCCGAAGTAGTAAAAAGTAGACTGTGTGCTGTGCCCAGCACAAGGTCAAAAACGCCAAAGGTAGAAAAAAAACTTTTTTTTTGTTTTTTTTACGTAACACCGGCTGCGGTAGTATCATTATTTAAATATATGGGCTTCGGCACTCAGAAAATTTTGTTAACCTTGTAAAATATAAAAATAAAATAAATTAAATATTGTATAGCTAATGAAAATGATGATGCGGCATCGAGTTTACCTCAGGATCCCGACATACAGGAAGACCATAGAAATATTCAGGCTCAAAATTCAAATCAAGACCATCATTTCGTAGCACCATTTAATAACTCTAGAATTAAATCCCTTGTTTCAAGGACTAAGTTGACATCGATTGTTCAAAAAAACAAAAAAAAGGGGACGTTAATGGCTCGGCGTCTTATGGTGGAAATTGTTGAAAAAGAAACTCTAAAAACCATGACACCTACCGGAAAAATGAAATTAAACAAAATTCCTAAAGATATCTATGATGATGTACTTGGTAAGATTGCTATTATTTATTGTAATTAAGTATACCGCCTTGCATTCATAATTAGTAAGAATACATTTCAAGATTTGATTGTTACACGAAGAGCTGATCTATAATTCTGACGGCATCATAACTAATCAAATAAACTACACTTATCTACATTTCTCCTAACTATCTTTTGGTTTTGCACAGCTGCACCCTTTACCAACTGTGTAAGGCTTACTACTAACATCACTTCTTTATTTGCTATCAAATAACTCACATGCTCAGAGTCATGTTTGTACAGCAAAGAAACATTTATTAATTTATAAAACAATTATTTCCTGTTTCTTCTGAATAGCAATATTATATATCATTTTTATGTTATCTATAAAATTTGTTAAGAAGTCGTTAACCAAGAAGTGGATAAAGGTTGTAAGGTTTCGGAAGAAGATTACCACCGAGCTATGACTCTGCTGTGCAACTCTTTGAAAAATACATGATTATGTTTAATATATGTTGAAATAATTGATTTACAGTCAAAATGATTGCTTAATTAAAATTTTAATACTACTGAAAAAAAATGTTTGTTGTTTAAAATAAAAGTAATTTCTTTTTAATCGCAAAATTTTCATTCGTCGCAACAAAGTTAATCTAGTCTTAAAATTGTCCACATAAAGTATCAATTTAGTCTCAAAAAAGTCTCCAATAAGTATCGATTAAGTCTCGAAAAGTCGTAAAAAAGTATCAATTCAGTCTTGAAAAAGACTTAAAAAAGTAACAATTTAGTCTCAAAAAAGTATTAATTTGGTCTTGAAAAAGACTCCAAAAAGTAACAATTTAATCTCAAAAAAGTATCAATTTGGTCTCAGAAAAGTCTTAAATTCGTCGCAAAAAAGTCTCAAAAAAGTATCATTTTAGTCTCAAAAAAGTCTCAATTTTGTCTCAAAAAAGTCTTAAATTTGGTTTTAAAAAAGTATCATTTTAGTTTAAAAAAAAAGTTTAAAATTCCTGGCAAAAAAGTATTTAAAAAAAGTATCAATTTAGTCTTAAATTTGTCTTAAAAGAGTATCAATTTAGTCTTAAATACGTCGCAAAGAAGTCTCAAAAAAGTATCATTTTAGTCTCAAATTTGTGGCAAAAAAGTCTCAAAAAAGTATTAATTTAGTCTCAAAAAATTATCAATTTAGTCTCAGAAAAGTCTCAAATTCATCGCAAAAAAGTCTCAAAAAAGTATCATTTTAGTCTCAGATTTGTCTCAAAAAAGTATAAATTTTGTTTAAAAAAAGTCTTTAATTTGTCTCGTAAAAGTATCAATTTAGGCTAAAAAAAAGTATTAATTTATTCTCCAATTCATCGCAAAAAAGTCTCAAAAAAGTATCAATTAAGTCTCAGAAAAATCTCAAATTCGTCGCAAAAAGGTCTCAAAAAAGTATTATTTTAGTCTCAAATTTGTCTCAAAAAAGTAGTAATTTTGTATTAAAAAAGTCTCAAATTTGTCTTAAAAAAGTATCAATTTTTTCTCAAAAGTCCTAAATTCGTCGCAAAAAAGTCTCAAAAAAGTATCATTTCAGTCTTAAAAAAATATCAATTTAGTTAAAAAAAAATAATCATTTTAGTCTCAAATGAGTCTCAAAAGAGTATTAATTTTGTCTTAAAAAAGTCTTTAAAAAGTATCAATTTTGTCTTAAAAAAGTAACAATTTGGTCTTAAAAATGTCTCGAATTAGTCTTAAAAAAGTCTCAAATTAGTCACAAAAAAGTCTCAAAAAAGTATTATTTAAGTCTCATTTTTCTTAAAAAGTATCAATTTTGTTTAAAAAAGTCTCAAATTCGTCTCAAAAAAGTCTCAAATTCGTCGCAAAAAAGTTGCATTTTACTCTCAAATTTGTCTCAAAGAAGTATTGATTTTGTTCCAAAAAAGTCTCATACTCGTTGCAAAAAAGTATCAATTTAGTCTTAAAAAAGTCTCAAAAAAGTCTTAAATTCGTCGCAAAAAAGTCTCAAAAAAGTATCACTTTTGTCTTAAAAAAGTCTCAAAGAAGTATCATTTAGTCTCAAAAAAGTCTAAAAAAAACATTATTTTAGTCTTATATTTGTCTTAAAAAAGTATCAATTTTGTCTCAAAAAAGTCTTAAATTCTCAGCGGAGAATCAGCGTTAACTGGACACGATGTAGAGTTGACGATTATACCTCGGTTCTGCAGTGCTTCAATTGCGCTGGCTACGGTCACATAGCGGAAAAATGTGTCAATAAAGCTCGCTGCGGCTACTGTGCTAACGAACATTCTAGTAATAAGTGTAATAGACGTGATAGTGCCTCTAAATGCTGTAATTGTGCTGCGGCTGGTAGCGAACCGTGCTGTGCATGCACTGCCCAGGGGCTGCTTAAGTACCGTGCAGGTGCTGCCCAAGTACCACCCGAGTGCCGAGCAGGTACTACCCAAGATGCTTTCTCTGCGTGCGACGAGCTAAAGTTTTACTAAAGAGCAACTCAGGTTACGCCCAGTCTCGCTGAAGTACTAAGGATGTTTATTACACATAATGTTTTCTAATGGATTTTTCTGACAATTTGACATTATGTTTGTAATGAGATTAAAATGTCAAATACAAAATTTTTAATTGTTTTACAACACCGCTTATTAGATATTGAGTAATGAAAAATGGCTATTGAACATCTAACCTAACGGAAGAATCACGTCAAAATTAAATTTAACAGGAAAACGGTCTGTAAAATCCATACAAATTAAAATTCGTAAAATTCGTATAAAATAAAAAGTATTAAATAAGCACATGTTAAAGATAACTAATAACAATTATAAAAGTTAAATATCAATTTTTATTTTTAACATATTTACATCGCTATGCCATTTGAAACGGTATCTAGTAAAGTGTTTACAAATTTTATTAATATTCTCTGCTATACTATTTTTTTTTTTGTAAAAAGGATTTTTGACGCTTATAAGCAGTAGTTTTAAATTGACTTTTTTTTAAATAGACTTGTCAATGATATTATTGAAACCAATGCCTTGACAAATCAAGTTTTTAATGAGTTGTTTGGATATGACAGATGAAATAGGCTCATAAGTAGGTGGTAATTTTGCTTCATCAGTACACATTTTAATTTTTTTAAATACTTTTCTAACAGAAAATTAACTATTGATGTATCATTCCACTATTGAGAAACCAACAACCCACGTGCCCTCGATAATGTATATAGCAATTAATACAGGGCTTACGGGAGAAATCGAGTTATTTATTTTTTTACCCTATTAAAGGATTTTAAACGGCAAAAGAGTCGATATGGCGTATTGAGCTAACAATAAGCATTAGACTGGTATTTTTTGTTTGGTGAAACATTTTGTCAGGCCTGAAAAGCAAGTTATGGAAGAACTGAAGCGCGTCTAAGCTTATTCCGGAGATGCAAATTTAACTCACACATGTGTTAACGCGCTCACACAGACGCGCTTCAGTTCTTCCATAACTGGCTTTTCAGGCCTGACAAAATGTTTCACCAAACAAAAAATACCAGTCTAACGCTTATTGTTAGCTTAATACGCCACATCGACTCTTTTACCGTTTAAAATCCTTTAATAGGGTAAAAAAATAAATAACTGGATTCTTTCCGTAAGGCCTGTATTAATTGCTATATACATCATCGCGGGCACGTGGGTTGTTGGTTTCTCAATAGTGGGATGATACATCAATAGTCAATTTTCTGTTAGAAAAGTATTTTAAAAAAATAAAATGTATGTTGATGAAGCAAAATTACCACCTACTTATGAGCCTATTTCATCTGTCATATCCAAACAACTCATTAAAAACTTGATTCGTCAAGGCATTGGTTTTAATGATATCTTTGACAAGTCTATTAAAGAAAAAGTCCATTTAAGACTACCTTTTATAAGCGGCAAAACCTCTTTAACAAAAAAAAACATAGTATAGCAGAGAATATAATAGAATTGGTAAGCACCTACAAATAAATAAAAATATAAATAAATAAATAAATATATTTCATCACAGTAACTCGCGTGTACACTTTAAGGTTACTTGGACAGCAGTTAAGCAGGACTTAGAAGCGACTCAAGCTTTACTCAAGCGGTAATTGGGCGGTACTTGAGCCGCAGTTAAGTAAAACTTGAGCAGTATCTGAACCTATTATCTGTAAGAAACCATAATAAATACGTTTTTAGAACAACTATTTCACAACTTAGAGAACAAAAAGATACTAATTTTTTGTTAGTTATGTTACTCACGTTATGTTTCATGTTCTACGTGTGATCCTTCGTTTTCTATGCATTTTTCAATGCGTTGTGCGAATGATCTTCGACAATTGCGAAGCATTTCTGGCGTGATAGTCGCAAATACTTCTTTTATTCCATCACACATTTGTTCACGAGCAGCTGGTGCAGCTTTATATACACGCTCTTTTACATATGATCATACGAAAAAATCCATAACGGTTAAATCCGGAGAACGAGATGGCCAAATATGATCCGATCCTTGAGAGATCAAGCGACGTTTAAAGTATCTTGTGTACGTAGTAATAAGTTCTTTAAGCCTTTTTTTTTGTTCAACGGTTAAAATAAGTAAAAATATAAATCAACACATCCTATCTTAAAATGGAGAATAATTTTGAATAAAGCCTTTTATTCGTTTAGGTTATAGATGGGCACTTGATTTTGATTTAAACAAAACCTGTAGTGAAAAATTAAAATAACTATTCTTAAAGTAAACCATAATTTTCATTTAAATAAAATCACAATGTTAAATTTTACGTCAAAAATTTTTAATTTTTATCATCTATGATATTATGAATAAGTCAAATAATGCGTTTTTTTTTTTAGCTTCAGATATCTGGCAAAAAATTAAAATTATTGTTTATTAAGTACACCAATTTTTTAAATTTCTCATTGTTACAGTCATGTTTCAATAAAATGTTTATTTAATGTATCTAAAAAAAAAATTTTTATGAATAATCAAAGGCTTTTTCTTTAAATTTTAAATGTTACAAAAAAAGAAGAAAACTTTTTTGACGACTATCACTCGAAAACTATGTAGTGAAAATTCTCAAAAAAATGTATGAGCTTCCTCACTTTCTGAGGTAGTCTTGAGCAGTTTTTTAATCATTTTTAGATGCACGGTGGCTCAGAGTAATACAAATTGTGAGATTATCATGTTAAAAAGTAAAATTTTATACACAAATATCTAAAATATGGTATGGTTGGGCCTAAAATTTTAACGACACAAAAATAGCGCTTCTCAAAACACGGATTCTAAGCTTCAAAAGAATTGTAAGAAAATCATCAATTTTTCCAACTACTAAGTTAAGAAAAAAGAACGCGCGAAGTGCGTTTGGTATGTCTAGTAATTACGTCAGCTTAGCGCAAGAAAGAGCCTTTTCGAGACATCAGGCAAGAGAGAGCCTTTTCGAACTATTAGGCAAGAAAGAGCCTTTTCAGATTTTGCGGCAAGCGAGAGCTTTTTCGAACCTTTAGGCAAGAAAGAGCCTTTTCGAGACATTAGGCAAGAGAGAGCCTTTTCGAACTATAAGGCAAGAAAGAGCCTTCTCAAACAAAATTTTTTTTTCTCTGATTTTAAGTTGGTAATACGTACTGGATTATATAAATGGAAAAATAAATATTATAAAATTAATAGGTTAAGAGCATACTGCGTGCACATATCTCTAATAAAAGTCTAATAAAATTATGTTTTTAAAATAAAATGTATGGAAATCCCGAAAGAGAGAAAAATATTTATTCTTGATAAAAAAAATTCTAGCAGATAGTACCGAAGCAAATCTGTTTTCTTATTGCACTTTTTATTCTTTCATTTAGATTATCCAGTACGTATTACCAACTTAAAATCAGAGAAAAAAAAATTTTGTTTAAAAAGGCTCTTTCTTGCCTTATAGTTTGAAAAGGCTCTCTTTTGCCTGATATCTCGAAAAGGCTCTTTCTTGCGTAATAGTTCGGAAAGGCTCTCGCTTGCCACAAAATCTGAAAAGGCTTTTTTTTGCCTAATAGTTTGAAAAGGCTCTCTCTTGCCTGATGTCTCGAAAAGGCTCTTTCTTGCGCTAAGCTGACGATTAGTAAAAAATGATAATAATAATACTAACGTGCCTGGCAAAACTAATTATCTTAAAACTGTCATGTTAGCACGAGTTGTATGTGGGCGAGCTTTATCCTGCATGAACCAGGTGCTGCGACGATCAGCTTGGGGCAAAATCTCTCGGAACTCATTTCTTAAAAAATTATAATTCACTTGCCCATTCAAATTACCGTCGAAGAAGTGTGAGCCAATAACTCTGTCACCAAGTACATCTGCCCACACGTTTACTTTGAATTGGTTCAAAGGTTTCTCGAGCATCCAGCAAGGATTTACGTCAGACCAATAGCGCACATTCTGTCTGTTGATTGTTCCCTTATTCGTAAATGTAGCTTCGTCTGTAAATAAAATTCTAGCTGGAAAATTTTCATCAGCTAAAATTTTTAGAAGTATCCATCTACTAAATCTTAGGCGCCGTAGCAAATCAAAGTCATTCAGTCCTTGGTGATTCTGTACGTGATAAACGCACCTACCAAGATCTTTCCTTAAAACGAGTCTAAGCGACTCTCTTGCGCAACCTGGAAAAATTTGTTTTTACCAACAGTACTAATAAAGTTTATTCAAGTATAAATAGAATTTTTTGTGAGACCTGATAATGTTGCCTTCAGCGTTCAGATAGATTAAGCATTCTTCAAGGAGGCTTATCAGCCGTATAAAAGGCAGTTCACGTCAAATCTCCAAGCGCATTGCGCACGTGCAAAATGAGCATACTTTTTAGGTCGCTACTATGCTATTAAAATACTTATTTTTGCAAATACTTAATACATGTTTTTGACGTATTTTTTTTCTCATTTTTCAGATGCACTCATCAGTTTTTCAACAAAATGTAAAATTTTTCAGAGCAAATTTAGAGAATGTGTTTTTTTTTTCTTTTAGAGCAATTAAAAAAACAAAATAAATTATCTCGCATTCGCCTGAGCTCCACGATTCGTAAAGGCAGAAGATCTGTTTAATTGGGCACATAATTATTGTAAAAAACGAAAATATTTCAGAGCAGTAAGGAGTCTTATGAAAAGGCAGTTTTGGATTTAAAAATAAGAATCGATAAATCCAAAGCCATTCCAGGTGCCCTACAATATCATGCTATTATTCCGATGGATACGTCATTTTTATATAAAGAAATACCTCTCTGTATTCCGACTATGACATTTTCCCAAAAAAATTTATCACAAAGGTCAGAAAAGCAACGACGAAGAATTTAACAAGTTAGAAAAAGTGCAAAAGATCTGAAAAGTCAACAAAAAATACAAAGTACGTAAATGTATATAAAAATTGATTTATATAGCTAGGATGATCCGTATTTTTACTACTGTAATATTACAATTTTGTAACTGTAAAAATAACGATTGTTCTTTCAATGGTCATTAACAAATTTAGTTTTATTTATTTAATTATAATAGTCATTATGATTATCAGTATCACTATAGGCATTTTTTTTTACAATTACCTGTTTTCAAAGCATCAAAAACTAAAATTCTTTCAATAAGAATAAAATATATTTATGATACTATATTTTTTTTGGTCATCCACAAAAATGGATGTGTGCATGGTAAGTTTAAATAATGAAAATAACAAAACCGTATATTTATTACTTCTCAAAATACATTTTATGGTATACAATTTAGAGATTCGATATCAAGTAATCAAAAGTGTCCAAACCGAGCTAAGGGGAACGCGCGATGCTTTATTTTGTTTTTTTAATTGCTCCGAAAGAAAAAAAATACATCCCCCAAAATTGCTCTACCGACGTAAAAAGACCATTTCTTTCGATCTAAACTACTTAAAAAAAAAAATTAAAAATGGAGTTTTTCAGATATTGCGCTTTTTTTCTTCTTTTATGATTTTTGAGATTATTTTGACATTTTATTGAAAAACTAATAAATGTATCTGAAAGGTGAGAAAAAAATACATCGTAACCATGTTCTAAGCATTTGTAAAAAAAGTATTTTAATAGCATAGTAGCGAGCTAAAAAGTATGCTCATTTTACACGCGCGCAATGCGCTTGGAGAGTTGACATGAAACGCCTCATATATAGGTCAACAGACTAATCACAATGTTTCACTTGCTGTTACTTAAACAATAATTAATGTATCGGTCTTAAAATTTCCAGAGATACTCTTCACCTACTCTTATTTCCCTTCAGTATTAATTAATTATCGAGAAGTTACTTTGTTTATTAAGAAAAAATGATAATTCAAAGTAAAAAGTTCAATCGACAAAAGTCTGTGATGAATTTTGAAAATAAACAATTTTTCAACTCACACTCGTTGTAATATGTCTCGAGAATACGTATCTAAATTTTCAGACCTCAACATTAATTAGAAAATGTTTACGAAGCGATTTTGTAAAAGTGCGTTGTGCCGCGTGATCGATGAGTTGATAGCAGATGATGCCCCCCCCCCCCATGCATTAAGCATAGACTGTCAATTTGTTTGCTTACGTTTTGGCTAATATTTTTTGACTATGACCCGTGACCTACAGTTTTTAAAATTTGACTATGTCCCGTGACCAACAGTTTTGAAAATGGCAATCTGTTTAAAATTTTATAAGCTTCTGTATGTCAGTTTACTGTCTACTTGTCCCATCTTTTTTTATGGAAAACGTAGGCTTTTCAATGAAAAAGTCATAACCTCATATAAGGCCTGTGTTAAGAATCCAAATGTTGAGACACTTTTTCTCGTAATTTTGATCGGTGAACTAAGCTGAAATTTTGGGTACAGGTTTGTAATGACTTAACCCATTAACGCCCAAGCGACTCGATTTTTCGTCAACTTTTCGACGCGATTATTTTTTATGTTATCGTCTTTGAAAAACTTCTGTTTTAATATATTTCGGAGTAAAATGTTATGCTCTTTCCAAATCCATTGTCAAAATTATAATTTAACATCTATAAAGAAAGATATGGCTGGTTTAAATTCAAAAAACGTGATAATTAAAAGAAAAGTTTTTTCTTGATTTTTTTTCATAATGTTATCACGAATAATTTATGCTCTAATTGTGGACAAAGGTGGACAAAATGCTTCAGGTTTAGGAGGAAATTTTTGTTATCTACTTAAAATTCCTCTTTCTTACGAAATGGCAGCAATAACGTAAAAATTCTATAAAAAACATTACTTACTTTTTTTCTCGAAAACTACGTACTTGATCAAAAAATTCAAAAGAACAAAAATGTCCTAGAATTAGTCAAAAAACTCCCCAATCACCATCTTAAAGGTATAACAAAGAGAAGAGAGAACAAACTGAGATACTTTCTCCATATGCTTTTTATGCTTACAATAAGTTCATGGGGGGAGTTGATTTGCACGACAATCATTGCAATTATCTTCTGCCGTGTATAAGGTCTAAAAAAGGGACGGGTGTAGTATTTATACGATTTATTCAAGACATTTTTGTTCTTTTGAATTTTTTGATTAAGTCCATAGTTTTCGAGAAAAAAAGTAGGGGAAGGGCGATTTTAATCTCCATCGTCCTCCACAACATTAAAATAATCACTGCATACTTACGGTTTAAAATTTTTAATTTTTTTCGTCAATTTCAATATTTATAAAAAAAAATCTCACAAGGATGACAGGCCGATGCTTTGTCGATAACGGTAAGCCTAGTTGTATGATAGATTGATAGAGAGCAGTCTACAATGTTTATGTCGACCAACCAGCGATTTAAAACGATTATTCATCGTACCCGCCCTCTCCGTCTTGCCCGCCCGTCCCTTAAGTAATGTTTTTTATGAAATTATGTAAAAAAAAGCAGTTTTACGTTAATAAAAAAAATTTCGTCCTAAACCTAAAGCATTTTGTCCACCTTTGTTTACAATTAGAGCATACATTATTCGCGATAGCATTATGAAAAAAAATCTAGAAAAAATTTTTCTTTCAATTTTCACGTTTTTTGAAATTAAGGTGGCTCCAGCGCCTAGTGCCGTATCAAAATGGGAAGACTAAAAATTAATCATTATTTTCTTTAAAATATGGTATAAAATTATCGTAGAGACTGTTGTAAGCCATATTCTACATTTTATCTGTTACTTTAGTAAGTTAATATAAAAAAACAAAAAAGTTTTATGGTGCCCTAATTGATGAACTGGTACGGTACGCTCCTAAGTTCAAGAGTAGTTATACCTATATATGTACTCTGCAGAATGCAGACAGCTGAGAGCTGACTTGCACTCGCTACTGTATACTTAGTCTCCGATTATTTAAAGATTTTGTTCGATAACAAGACATTTTTTCATGTCATCGAAAACTGCATAATAATATATACAAGATAGTATGTTTTTACACCTTACGGGTTATTTATATAAGTGCAGCAGTAGGTTGTATATCGCGTAAGCTTGCATTTCCTATCCAACCCGTCTTAAAACTACGATTTTGTAAGCATGATTTCTTACAATTTTCATCGTCAACCTTAATTTTTTTTTTTATACGAATAGAAAGATGGAAATCGTAAGAATATAATTCAATTTTATTAACCTTGGTTAGGTTATTTATAATTTTAACATTGAGGCCACTGGAGCCACCTTAAACTGGCCATATTGTTCTTTCTAGATGTTAAATTATAATTTTGACAACGAATTCGGAAAGAGCATAAAATTTTACGCCGAAATATGTAAGAACAGAATTTTTTCAAAGACGATAACATAAAAAATAATCGCGTCAAAAAGTTGACAAAAATCGAGACGCTTGGGCGTTAATGGGTTTACTTTTGACATATGTAAGCTTGAGAATTTTCTCTCGACTTTTAATTAAGGGATGAGTCTCCTTCAAAAGATGCCTTATTTGTGATATTTTATCAGACTTAATAGCATATTAATATTAACCTAATTCAATTGCAGCTCTACGGGCGCTTTGGATTGGTTGCTGATCAAATCTTTGCCGAACTATCAGTACTAAGGCATCCCTGACTGGACGCGCTCGTATTGGCGCTGGTGCCACGACATCTCCATGTTGTTAAAATCTTACACCCAATCTAGTAACGTTGAAATGAATTCAATTCGATGTAAGAAAAAACTCGTGCCATCAAAGACAAAGCATGATCAAACGTAGATAACTGATCTATGATGACTGATCGAAATAACCTATAAAACGCCAGGTGTCCAGGAAAAGGCAGATCGAAAGGAAATCTCCGCTGAAATCGTCTAGCAGCCTCTCTAGAATCATTGTCACACTCAACCAAAATCGCGTACATTCTAATTAACTTTTCTCTTGGAAAAGCCATTCGAAAAAAAGTATCGAGTTGATCAACAAAGCGAAAATCTATTAAAATATAAGTGAACATAGCTTCTGATCGCAGTTGAAACATAAACTCGTGTAAAACAAAATATTATACACTTTCTCTTTCATATTATCATGGACATTTTGATTTCTTGCACCATAGAAAATTTTCTGCTAAGATTTATACCGATTTTTAGTAGAGTAATGAAACATCGATTTTTGAAGTGCTTAAGGTAAATTTGCAAAGTATAATCGATTAGAGCACCCTTTTAAATATCATACATGCCACATATATACACATCTATACGATATTTTATGTGCGTTATAAATATACAAATTACTACTCTACCACCTTGTGATAGAGCACGATATTCTTAACCCTGTTCCTCCAGTACCTGACAAAGGCCGGTATCTTTTTGTTCTTTGACGCAAAAGCCAGGGATAGCTCTGAACACTCGCCCTTGTCGTAATCCTCCTGACCAAAGCGAGGATTATAGTCAGCCGAGTCAAGATTACCTTGACGCACGTGTATCGTACGATATTTTTCGTCTCAACGAGCGAAAAGAGCGATTATACGCATGCGAAGCATGCAAGAGAAAATTTTATATCTGTTTGTAAATTTTTTACATAGCTTTAACTAATTTATTGCCTGAATTGTTTGAGGTGTAGCTTTCTTTATTTTTTAAACGACATGTTAAATATTTTTTAGTGTACATGCGCCGAATGTGCACAGTACGTTTATTCAGAGTCAGACATCTACACGGTAGTGTATACCGTAAACTTAACCAAACGCTGAGATATGACAAAGGTATCCAAATGCTCATTACTTTATTTCTAAAAGTCTACTCATAATTAAAACTGTTGAATATCAATAGTCGTGTTCAGGGCTTTCATTAAAACTACGGATATCCTCACTCTATCTCGTAATTCAAAAAATTAAAAAATTTATTTTTTCCGTTCACACATTAAATTAAATTTTATTGGTACCAATCGATTTTCAAGGCATAATTAGCCATAGAAACCTAATTTAGGCTTAATCCAATAACCCTGTCTAGAGATATTACCTTTCAAGGTTTTTTCGCTCCAAACTGGTCACTCGTACATATAAATAACTTCCAAGTACTTAAGCTGCACATAATTTTGCATATTAAGGACGTTTGATAGAGATAGCAAGGGGAAACCACTTGCAGGACAAGGGGAAAGTAGCAATGAGTGAAGACTTGACATTGCCACATGGGTCTCCAATGTGTGAGTGTTCATGTAAACACATATATACACACATCAGGTGGTGTGCACTCTGCAGTGTCCGCACTGTCTGCTGTGTCGGTTATGGCAGCTTATGTGTATACTTTTTGTGTATTTGTGCTCAAGATGTAAGTATTTAATTTTTATTCATTTTAAAAATGTAATAAAAATGAGTAAATATTAAAAAAGACTTGTGACGGATTCATGTACATACAATTTTATTCGTAGCTAATGTAAATAAAATTCTTGAATATTTATGTGACTTAAAAAGTCTCATTCAAGTGATATGTTAAATAATTAGGACAAACTCTAGTCTCTACGATTACTAAAAGCATGTGATTTTGTTATCTTGTGTACAAATATTGTATTGTATAAGAATTACAAATTTAAAATTTTATTAAGAAAAATTAATATGTGTTATTATAATACATTGTTTGGTTATGGGTACGCGTAGAGCCTATATACATACACTTACACACATATATAAACTTATTTATTATACAGAAATACATAAATATCTACCATAATATTCAAATATTTACTGATTTACGTCCTGGAACAATTCGAATCTCCCACTTCTTGCGACATTACCGTTGCGTTTTTGTCGAACTGCTATTTAATTTTTTTATTCATAAATTAATGAGATGATCGTCGTTAAACCTTGTGTACATATAGTCAATAGCATTATATGTGACATATAAAAAAATTGCAGACATTCATCACGCCCATTTTTTTAAAACTGAGTTCTTATAAGTTTTCCCGTAAGTGACCGTGTTAAAATGACTGAACCAGACGTTCTTATTGTTGTTAAAATTAAGCTGTTAAAATTTCAAGAGGTTTGTCTGTTTTTTTTCCAAGATATTAAATTTAAAACCATAAGAACGTCTGGTTAAAATTTCAAAAAGATTCATTACAGGGTTCTATCTCTTCCAAACGTTTTAAAACAGAGCACGTAAACCAGTGCTATAAGCGATTTTTGCTTTTTTAGAGCCTGCACAAATTTCAGCAGGATGAGAGGTCAACAGGTGGTGCACACAGGGGTGTGGAAGACTAATGTACATTGTTGCATCATTTTAGGCAGTACACGCAGAAGGTATGTGAGAAAGCCACGAGCCCTACATATCCATTGACTATAGGAAGAACTACTTTACCTGAAAAGAGGGGGGCCCTCACTTGGACAGAGATCACCATAGCTTATTGACTTCTTAACACAGACAGCTGTAGTGTATGCGTTCAATGCATGTTTGTACTTTTTGAAGCCTGATCCCTGTACTCTCAGGGTAAATCTTTTTTTTTGTGTGGCTGGACACAAAAGGGTGCTTAAATTAGTGGAGAAAAGTGACACACCCACCATAGACTATCATAGGAACCAGTAATCTCCTTAGTAGTCTCTTTCTCGAACCCTAATTCTAGGAGAAGTGAAGAGTTATCAGCGTTAATAGTTGGGATGTTAATTAATCAACATAGGTTTTAACTTTTTTGTGCAAAGTTGTTAAGATAGACCATCAGTTATGTGTCATAATCCCTATAGAGCTAAAAACTGCCTTATTATACACGTAGAACTATTTTTTGATCATTTAGAGATAACATTCAATACCAGAATCTTCATAAACGTTTGAATAAGTAAGGGAACAAAGAAAAGATTTTCTTTACCTTATTGATGAAAAAAAAATTTTGGAAGCTGACCATGGAAAAACGTCAAGTTATAATAGCATATATATAGAAACATAAAACGTATAAGAAAAATGTAAAAGCAACTCTTTCGCCCTCTCATTTTTCATATACTTGTCATAAAACTTTTTGGCGGTGATACTCCAAAAATGTAAAAGTAGAGGAAGTCATATACTTACTATTCCACTGCAATATGGCTTGTTAAGGTTAACTAATAAATTTCACTCCTTACCTTTTAGATCTATCTGAATTTGAGCCTCCTAACTCTTGCAAACGACTCATTCTCATACGATGAGTTTTATCAGCTTTTATCTCTAACCTGAAAAACATAAGTTTATGCCTTTATTTCCGAATAATACATTTAAATTAGTAGCAATATCTTATAGTAACTAAAACCAATATAAAAATTTTTTTAGTGTGTTATTAGAATTTTATGTCCATTCCAAAAAATAAATAATAATTGGGTTGGTTGAGCAGGACTTTCTATGATTACAAAATATTACACTTGTTCGATATTTCGGCAATTGAAGGGCCGGATCGAAGAATGGGATGTGCGCGTGAACTCTCGTGTACTAGCCCCTAAAGTATGCAACCAGATACACTTCCTCACTGATGCCGATTTTTCAACTTTGCATTAAAAAAAAATACATAAAACGCCAAATCTCAGAATACTTTCAGCGAGAAAGTTTCTTCTATGTAAAAAACGAATACATTACCGCAAGCAGATTATTGTTTTTTTTTTTCAATCAAAAGTTATGGCGAGTTGAAAGAAGCTCGATCGAGTTTACACTATACGCTGCACTACTAGCTATATATAGATGCAGAGCAGACGCCGCGCAGTGTTGTACGTCTAATTCTGTCGGTACGTAGTTATTCCATCTGGCTGTATAATAATAATAGAAATTACATTAGTGGCAATAATAATGAAATTGATAAATATTACAAAAATTATTATTATAATGTATTGGGTAGCGACAACTTCTTTTGTTAATGTGAATAAGTATTATGTTATATTATAAATTAATAAGACAAGTATAACGTTATTATTAATTACCATAATTTAATAAGATACCAAACGCACTATACATGCATTGATACTAAATGTAATCAATATATTTATAAATTTCTGTTGTTTAGTATGCTTGAAAGATGTATTTGGTAATAGTGAACTTATAAGTAAATAAGAATTTACAAAAAAGTAACAAAGATAACTGAAACAGAATAGAAATAAGTTTTATTCAACATTTACACGACGAGAAGAAATATTGAATGCATTATTATAATATTTACGAAACCATATTATTCACTGTTACGTTTTTATTTTATTTGTTTTTTTTTTACTGTCTTTTTAGGAGCTTGTCTTGTCGTTTTTTTTTCGTTTTTAACATTTTGTGTTTTTTCCAGCTTCACTTTCAGATCAACAGGTTTCTTCTCGGTTTTAACATTTTGTGTTTTTTCCAGCTTCACTTTCAGATCAACAGGTTTCTTCTCGGTTTTTACACTATTTACATTCTCAATGTTAGGATCACGTATGAGGGTGCTTTTGAAAAAATCATTATAAAAAGCTTGTCCCTTTTCACTCAAAAATTTTTGTAAAACTTGTAAATCTTTTAACTTAGCTTTCGAAATTCCAATAGCATTTGCAGGTGGCGTGTTTTCTAAATCATTAAAAGATACATCCAAATTACAAAAAAATGATGTGGGTTTCCCATCATACTCGTAATAGAAATCTACTTGACCATTAGGAAAATAATCAATTTTGACCACAGAACTTATTTTTATTTGCTTAATATGCTTATTTTTTTTCAAAATGGATTCAAAATTTTTCACTTCGCTCTGAGCAGCGTCAACCATTGTAAACGGAGGTACTCTCGAATTTTTAATCATCTCTATATAGTCTTCTGGTGTTTCAACCACCTCCTGCCGTTTTTTTTTCTCGCCATATTTTCCAAAGTTTCTGTCACATTCGCAATAAGAGTGACCACGAACTGGGTAAAGATGCTCGATGAAAACTTGATATTTTTTAGATAGCATCGATAAAAAAAAAACCATTAAATAGTTTCTATTCTGACTACCAGCAGCATCGGATTTTAAAAAAACTTTGTTATATCCATTCGCTTGTAATTCCGTTCGCAATGCATGATAAAGTAAGTTGCACACTGTGTTTGATCCTTTTTTTAATGTACCCTCGACAAAGTAATACATGTAACTAGACTGAGAAAAATCAATGTGAACATTGAAAATTTGAAGCCATAGTAAGCGGCAATAGAATTGAGAATTCACTGGAAGTTTAGGCAAGGGTAAATTTTGTCCGAAATCAAACACAGCGTGCAACACTCCATCTTTCTCTTTAAGCATGCGATCTTTTACAACTTCGTATTTTTTAATTGCATTTTTATGCTTTACATAAGAGTCTCCTTGCTTTCCAAGATTATCGCTTTCGTAACAAGTATTACACACGTCAGTGCGAGGCAAAGTAAAAGAAAAATTAACATTGTGATTGAAATACTTATCGTAGCATGATTCGCCAATTGGAATCGAACAGTCTCCCGTCACAGATTGATAATAATCTAAGAACAAGTCGTAGAGGCGATGTAAAGTTAAACTTGAGTCGCGAAAGTAATTCAATTTTGTATCTTGACGACAGTAGTGAGACTGCGAATGAGGCAAGCTTTCACAATGTAACTGAATGAGGCGCTTTACATCATCAGTCAATTTTTCTACGTGATGTTCATGTTTACCACGCCCATCTGTAAATGGCTGATGGAGTATAATTTTAGACTGCACAACCTCGATTTTTTTTTTATCAACGTTTAAAACATTACACAAAAATCTTTTACACACGACCACGTTAGATGCTTCAGTAGGAAATATGTATTCCCATTTCTGTGGGCTGCTTTTAACAGGATTTCCACTACTTACTGTGGTATTTTTCTTTCTCAGCATAGACTGAATCAATACGTTTTGACACTGATAATCTCCATAGCCCCAAAAATTATCATGAATCCTTCGCTGATCAGCTACTTCTACAATTTTGAAGCATTCCTTATTGCAGCAAAATGTCATTGATGTGTAACATTTTTCAGGTATAGCCTTTTGAGACGATGATGTGTACGCTTTGCCCTATTTCATCATATAATGTTATTAAAATTTTTTTTAACTATTTATTCAAAGAAATGCTAATAAACATCAACAGAGATGGAATAGTATGTATGTATCACGAAGTAACTAAATGAATAACATCACGAAAAAAACAGAAGCAGAGATTTTCTGAATCATACTAAAATTCGTTAGTTACGTGAAAATATTATTTACACTGATACGAGCAGCCTTTGCAACATTTGATTGCCAACGGTGTTCATTTCTTAACCGCTTCCGTCCTTTTTTTGATTCAAGTCCAGCCATACCTATCGTACACTTAGGTTAGGATATTGATATTTTTTAATACATACGAAGTAAGTACATATAGATTATTACCTACAAAAGCTGTTTACGATGTACTGAACAATGTATATTTTTTCACACTATCGAATACTTTCTGCTACTGTATTATACGTTTACGGTAATTTATTATACGTTAAATCGTAACAATGATTAGCAAGAAAAAGACGTTACTGCAGAATATAAACACACTCTAAAAAGGATATTATCTATATACCATTGCGCGGCGTCTGCTCTGCATCTATATATAGCTAGTAGTGCAGCGTATAGTGTAAACTCGATCGAGCTTCTTTCAACTCGCCATAACTTTTGATTGAAAAAAAAAAACAATAATCTGCTTGCGGGAATGTATTCGTTTTTTACATAGAAGAAACTTTCTCGCTGAAAGTATTCTGAGATTTGGCGTTTTATGTATTTTTTTTAATGCAAAGTTGAAAAATCGGCATCAGTGAGGAAGTGTATCTGGTTGCATACTTTAGGGGCTAGTACACGAGAGCTCACGCGCACATCCCATTCTTCGATCCGGCCCTTCAATTTAGTGTTGACATTGTTAGGGACTCCTTACTATGTGAACGTAAATGGATACAAAAAAACATAAAGAAAATACAATATGTAAGAAAAACTGCCCCTAATGGCTTAGTTCCAAATAATCTTTTTATTTTAAGAATAACATCAATAATTGAGTATGAACGTTGCACATAGGGCTCTTTGTAGCCCAAAAATATATTGAAAATATTTATAAAGTATCTTGACGTACAAAAAAAAGTAACTGTAAAAAATTGTCAGTCCAAAATTCAAAAGGGTAAAAGTTACATCACAGTTACAGAAATTATATGTTAACTATACTATAGTAAATATTACAAGACTTCTATTAAGTTATTTACGTCGTTTGCATGTGAAAGAGAATATTCAGATGCCAAAAATAATTCAGCAAAGTTTATTCCTCATTTTATTCATACTATTCGCATAACATTTCTCGTAATACAGTTCGTTTCTTAAACATGTGGCTTGAAACTAAAATACTTTTTACGTGATATAACATTTATGATTATTTAATTAGGATGCTTACCATAGTCAAAACCACACTCCTTATAAATAAGGTTTATTGAGATTTTCTAAAAGACGAACGTATGTGTTTAACTACAGCCTTCATTCTGCTTTTTTACAAGTAGTTATAAGCAGTTTTATCCGATTAGGAAGCTAAAATGGAGATCTCTTAAAAAATGTATCCTGATTTCAAATAATCATCTTTCGAAGTTTTTTTTTACATACTCTTAACTTTTTACGTAGTAGTTCTAGTGATAGGGTGCTCATGCACATTGAATTTATTATGCGTATGGTACGCCACATGTTCGATGTCGCATCATTACCCTCCTTGACAGAAGTTTTTAAGCTTCTGTGAATGTTAGAAACAGATATGTTTGTATACAACTTTTTCTATTTAAAAGAGACGAATTTTTTCTGTTTTTTAACTAATCTCTACTTCGATTAACAAATTATTTCCACTGTTTCTCTTTGGCATAAGGTTCTACGTTTTTGTACATGCTGCTCCCTGATTTGCTATGCACTGACGTCAAGTGGCACGGCTAAGTGGGAGGAATTTTTTCTTTTTGGAATCTCTAAAGTGTAAGGAGCCTTACAGAAAAATTATTTGATCAATTAAAAAAAAAAATTATTAAATTTAAATTTACAAAATGAATCAGTGATTTGTACAGCTTCAAAGACACTATTTCAGCTTCTGTTCTTCTATTCATCACAGATGTTTAGTAAATTTTAATTTTTAGGTTAACTTTTATGAATTTATTGAAAATTTTCATAAAATTACTTGGGTTTCTTAAACTTCGCGCAAGTGCAAGCATTTATATGCACTTACATGTGTTGTGTGATCAGTTACAATCCATGTTTTAGTTTCTTTAAATTTCTTAGTAACAACACCAAATAAAATACCTGACCGCACATTAAAGTAATGTAAACTAAAATCATTAATTTATTTGGTCAACTGACTCTGAATACGAAGTACATACTTTTTCAGAATTAAATAAGTCCTGTTCTTATTCTATTGAACATGTTTATTAAAGAATTTATTTTTAATATAGCTGCATTACTTCAACTTGTCAATGAATAGATAAGCAAACAACGATGTTTTGATGACACTTTTCTAGCATCCACATTTGCGATACTTTCATAACATGTATACAAAAATCATAAAACTTATTATAGGTAGTACTTAATAGTGAGTTACTTGTTAACTTTTTCTTCTCTTTCTGTAATTTAAGTTTCAATTATGTGGGAAAGTTATAAGGTTAGTATAAAAAGCAGACGAACTTTTTAAAACAGTTCTACTTTTATTGACTTAATACAGTTTTTTGAATCATATGAGTAGAAAAGTTATCACTTTGCCGTAATAAAGATACGTGCTATTTAAATTTCTATGATCAAGAGTTTTTCCTCCTTCGTTTTTAGATTTTAGATAAAACTTTTACAATAAAGTCCGCTATAAGATATTTACACATTCGGGCAGATAGGTGAAGAATTACAACATTCTACCAGCACTTCTTATCACAGTAATAACAGGTGCTTACTATTTCCACAGCGTCATAATAACAATGAATATTCGTGTGGTGATTCATTTAAATATATTTATAACAAGTATCTTTAAAACTAACTACGTAAGCCTAATTATAAATCATTTAATTACAGTCCACGTAAGTCGAAAGTTGATATTAACGTTTTTAAATATAAGAAGTAACAAAATTATGAATGAGTATGTCAGTGAACATTTAAAAATTAGTCACTCAAATTTTCCAGTTTTATAAGCTCAGACTTTAGCATATTCTAACTTGTTAAATTAATACGTTAAATTATGTTCGAACAGTATATTTTGTCAAGTTTAAAATGGTTTTGTAAGAATAAGTTTTCATTCAATGTTTCCTTAACACTTACTGTAACTAATTACCTATATGCATGTATAGCAAAGTGAAGAAAAAAGAGGAAAAAAAGTATCTAATAATATTTTATTCTAGATTATTAGTGAGACTTATGACTGTAGCTATGCGAACTATCTCAACCAGGAATACAAGTATCATAAGTTGAAGTTATTTTGTACAATGTATATTCATATACCATTAGCGCATGCAAGCATCCAACATTGTTAATAATGTAGAAATTTAGGATAAATAATTCATTTAGGAGTAGGGATGAAAATGAAACATGTAGGTATTAGTCATTGACATTATTTTTTGCAAGTGTTTAACTTTCTGCGTTGGTCTAGCATATTAAGAAAAGTCAAGGAAATGGAAAAAAAGGACGGAATTGACAAAAGACTTGAAAGACTTGACAAAAGAAGTGAGGAAAAAGAGACAAGTAAATAGGGCATATCTTAGTTGTGTCATGTATGTTTCAAATCTAGGTTTTCAGTTCCTCCAATATAATTTCGCATAATCACCTACATTTGTTAATAATGCAAAAATTTACAATAAATAATCAAGTTGGGGATGAGGCTGAAAAAAATACGACAGAACGAGATTGTTCAATAGAGAACAAATAGAGGTAGTCTGAGTTGTTGGTATAATCGAGCAAGATTCATTATAAATAACGTGACCATTTGTTTTGTCACTGAAAACAGGACATAATATATATATATATATATATATATATATATATATATATATATATATATATATATATATATGATATAGTTATCTCGGTGGGGCGTTCCACACAACCCCCTCACAGCCCCCCTGCCCCCCATTCACCCCCACCTCCCTTCACAAAATAAGGTAAGAACCTGTCATTTTTTCCCTTATTTTGACATATCGCAGTTTTTTCCGAAACCGCCACTGCCCCCCACCATCTGCCACACTTCTTTTGGAGACCGTAGATCACATCGTATTTATCGTATTTCTTGGACCTTGATGTGTATACAAAAGTATACGTGTCGCATATGGATTAGTCTATTATTTTTAATATGCTTCAATGTTAAATTAGTTTGAAACAAAACTGTCTTATCGACACGATTTGTCTCATTGTAAAGATAAATTTTAAGTCATAATTGAGTTATAGGGGGCATTGCGCAAAGAATCATTATTATTATATATTAAAGTATAAAGTTAACTGTTATATTACATAGTTAACTGTGTAGGGCAATCCAATCAATGTTTCACCATATAAAACCGTTTATATTGGGAGTTTTAAGATTACTTAGTCATTCATGTTTCACTCAAAGTCTTTTGAAAAAAAAAAATTTAATATATCATAAAATAATATGTCTTATATATTTTTAAACCGTAAAAATGTTTATTTGTAAAAAGAACATGTTTTGTTTCTTACAATATATTTCGTTTTCATCTATTTTTTCACACCACCCAGGAGGTAATAGATGGACTTTATACGTACAAATAATTTATAAACATTTTATTTATAAAACTCAAAACGACCAAAAAACAATTTACATCAATTGTATTTCCATTTATTTGTATGTATAAATGGAAATACAATTGATATAAATTGTTTGGTGCGTTAGGCTTTTTTTTTGTTAGCATTTATGATCATTAATACAAACCGTGGAAGTTTCGCATGAAGAGGACTTATTTTATGTAACAACTTAAAAAGCCCTATCAAACCACGAAGACGTAAGTCTATTTCTATTCTGTTTTAAATTAATGTTAAAATTGGCACAATTGGTACAATTGGTAGAACATAATATAGATTTATGGCATGTATTATTAAGTAATAAATTTTGTCCATACGTAGAGGTATATCAAAATCATGTTATTATTATTAGATACATTATTACTTATCATCAAGAAGTTCTTTGCAAACTATATTTTCAGTATCTGAAATGTTTTCTCTATCAATTTAAATGAAAATTATATTTCTATTTTTGCATCTTGATACAGCCACATACAATTGACCATGAGAAAATAGAGGTTTTTTCAAGTATAATCCTACATTATCAATACTTTGACCTTGAGACTTGTTTATAGTCATAGCAAACGCTACAACTAATGGGAATTATTTTCTATATCAAATGAAGTGTAATGATGAAGTATTTCCAGTATTTAATGTAATTTTAGAAATAAAAACTTCATTACCAATTTTTTCTCCCATAACTATTTCGCCTTCTATGTTATACTTCAACAATTTAGTAATTCGCAATCGTGTACCATTACATAATATATCTGATGCATAAAAAATTCGAATTAACATTATACCTATTTTGTACACCATTGTACCTATTTTTAATTTAAGCTTATAAGGTCGATACCATAGGATCGATAAAATGAGACAGTTTATTTAAAAATGTTCCTTTACGATAATTATTGGGTAATTCTTTCGGGTATTCACAAAGATCAAAACTGTCTGGTTGTTCAGAGTCTGAAACTATAGTAGCACCGCATTCTGCTGTCAATGGTTTATTGTATTATGTTTCTGCTGGCTGGTTTTCCTTAAAAAGAAAATTTTATAATTTGGTAGTTTTTCTTCATTTGTGATATGATTTAACTGCTTGTACTTTTTTGCTATTAGATTTTTTTTCAAAATTTCCGTCAAAGTTTTGATAAGTTTTTTAAGAATTTAAAATATTCAGGAATAATATATGGCTATTTTAGAGAAAAAATTATATTCTTGGACTATTAAAAAAAAAAAACAGAAAGTTATTGTTTAGATTATCTAACTCATCAAAAGCTTTATTGCATTACATGTGTTTTTGTATAATTAAAGAATTTTGTTAAGAATAATTAAATCAACTTCCCTTCATTTTTTCTTTAGTTTCAAATTCTAAGAATACACTCTCAATATTATCTAAATCTGAAAGTAAATGGAAAGTTCTATGACTGGTCATACCTTTTGGTAGTAATACAGATGCATTTCCTGGCCAAGCCATTGACAAAATATTCTTACCTCTAAGAAGAAAATAAGAAATGAGTGTCTTCTATAAGTAGGTTTTTCCTGACCGTCCAGGACCATCTATAAAGAAAATATTATATTTTTTTTCGCGAAAAGTATGAAATATATTTTTCAGGTCTTTATTTAAACTGTTATGCATCGAGTTAAAACATTTCTTTACTGAAACGTATTTTATCATCTATATGTTCTTTTTTTCTCTATTTTTTTTTGGTGTAGGTAAATTAAACCATTCGTCACTATACAGAAAATAAGAAAAACTTCTGATTAAGCAATTTCCGTTTCCTTTTATGCTAACCAAATTCGGTATATATACGTATATGAGGTATATATAGTGAATTTCAGTAGTCCAATTATCCAGGGTACATAAAAACGTATAAGAAATAGATTGATTTGCACCAGAATTAGTATGCAAAAACATTTTCGATCGCTGATTATGAATGTGGGATCTAGTTATCCAAATTTCAGATGGCAGTAAAAATTATCTAAAATCAATCGATTTCTAACAGATTTGGTACAAGAGATTTTTATGAATTGCTGATCACTAATCTGGTGCCCAATCAGCAAAATTCAAGATGGCAAACCCAAGATGGTGCCATATTTTTCTAAAATCAACCCATTTGTACTACATTTAGTACATATGGTTAGTATGGATTGCTAATCATGAGTCCGGGATCCAACTGGCTAAATTCACAATGGCAGATCCTGGATTGTGGCCAAATTTTTTAGTAATTAACTGATTGGTACAAATTGTAGTAAGATTTAATTCACCTCCTTTTACAATTCGCGAAAAACGGCTAAGATTCTTATTTTCCACCAATTTTTACGATATCTACCTAATTTTAGGCTTATTTTGTTCCTTTAATAATAGACTACTGGGATCTAACTCTCTCAGGGTTAAACAAATCTGTTAAGTATGTACATATGAGGTGTTTATATATGTGTATGTTGAATTCAAAGAATCTGTTGGCTTTTTATCGATAAAGACAAAATGTAATGTAACTTAATTTATATCTTGGCTTTTTTCTCTTCAATTTTACTCATAAAGCGATTCTTTTTTTTTTTTGGCTGTCGAAATCCTGAGAAAACATTGTATTTTTGTATATTTCACTTCAATATTCGGACAGCAAATAACATTTCTGGAAATCTATAGTCTACTAGATTATACGGAAAACAATCGGACAAAAGTACATATCTTACAATTTCTTCCATTTAATCAATGAATAATTTTTGTTTAGTGTCTTATAAATTTTTCTTCCTTCGTTTTCCATTAGGAACTTAGACGTTGTGATTGTTTTTTACACGAAAAGGTTTCAAAAACCTTTTTGATTTTGTTTCCATAGCCTTCAACATTGAAAACACAAAATGTCTAATTGAGCGACAACTTAAAACTTTTTCATAAATTGATGCAAATATTTAAGTACACATACATGAGGCATTACACGGTAACTGTATTGGGAAAAAACTTTTTTTCTAACTTTATGGGCATAGCTAATGAGATAAGGTTCTTTAATATGATACAATGTATTACTCATTTCTACTGAAATTTTTAATTTAAATACCACGCTCACATTTACATGTATATACACAAAATGACACCTACTCATGGCTAATCCACTATACTGCATGGACTTTAAATGAGATAATAAAAATCTTTTTCCTAACACCTTTGTATTTGCGTAAAGTGACTGTTTCAACTTTTAAAAATTCCATTATTATTTTTGGTTCATCTTCTTGCAATAGGTTATGCGTTTTGTAACAGTATTTTCAAGGTTTCGATAAAAAAAAATAATAAAAATTGACGTGTCTCATTTTTAATAATTCTTTACTCATGCTACAATTTTTTCGACAGTCATTCATCTTAATGCGAAGGAGAAACATCGAAATAACTCTAAATAGAAGTAACGTTTCTTTATTACTTAACAGCTTTTTTAAATCGCAATAATGTTTCGTTTTATGTGAGGAAGTCAAGAAAAATTGTTATTTTTAGTCCATTTCGCTTCCTTCTAAAGGTGATGCAAATTCTCTCTTATTCAGAGGTTATATGCACATATAACCATGGAAAATCTGTCCTATTTTATTGGTAATCTGTACTAAACATAGCGTAGTTTTTTTTTTAATTTTTACTCTTAATTTTTTAAAGATACATCCTGAATACTCAAATTTTAGGTTATGTTCTCATGCAACTCAACTTTTTTTCATTTCTCCACTACGATATGTCTTAGGAATCATCAAGAATTGTTCTTTTCCTATGCATGAAATAGATATGTACGTATGTATGAATGTTTTTACGTATGTGTAACAGGTTTGGACAGTGTTGCACGTTCGAATACTTAAATATTCGTAATTCAGTAATTCGAATACTGTACTTTAAAATAGAAATCTCAAGATACAATACTTTAAATACAATAGTTCGAATACTGTAATGTACATACTGCACTTGAAATACACTTTTTAACGTTTATTTTGTTAAAAAACTTATTTAGCGCTCTGAAGCCTGAAGTATAAAAACCAGAGGTAGATGAAGTGGATTTATCGATTGACACTGTTTAAAATAGCAAAATGTTATTTTAACAAATTTCTAAGCATCAAATTGAGAGTTTCTTTTTTTATGAGAATGATATGATCTTTTCTCATTACTTTAGAAGTAAAAGTTAGAAGATACAACTTTTAAGTGTGTTGTATTAATATAAACTCCATTAAAAAGAAGTTTAAAAAAAGACATTTTTTACTTTTGAATTCCATTTTTAGAAAATAACTAACTTTTGAAAAGAGAAAAAATTATATTTTGCTATTGTGAAAATGTTAAATTAATAAATTAACACTTTCTATTTCCGATTTTTGAAACTTAAGGTTTTGTAGTGTAGTAGTTAATAACGTGATTTGCCTTATACGTATGGGTAAATGTTTTTGTTCTTTGTGAATTCACCTATGTAGAGTAAGAATTGCTTAGTAATTTAAATGAAACGTGCAAACATTTTTTTACGCTTATCTCTTTTAAAATCATTGATCTCAACTAAATATATGCAATAAACGTTCAATAATTAAGGATTTTTTTATTTTGTAGTATACAACTGTCAAACATACAAGTCCTTTGTCGTTAGGACTGCAAACGAATACTGATATCTTTCAAAGGCTGATAATGCATTGCTATCCATTATTTTCTATGTCTCGAGCTAAATCTCAGAGAACAAAACAGATCTTGACAGTAGAAATGCGATCATTATTAAAATCTAATACTACAACAGGAGAAAATCTTTCTCTGAGCGAAGGAATTGATAGTTTGTCGATGAATAATGAATGTAGAGATGACACGACGACGCATTATGCATTGGGTGGAGATAAGATTCATGCTTATAGCGATAATACTGATAATAATGATGATTGTGATGATAAGAATGATGATGATGATAATGATTATGATGAACGAAGCTTGTAATGTGAGATTTCATAAAGTATAATAATAAATTTACGATTTAAACGCACGAGAATTATTTCTTTTTTAAACTTACTAATAACCTAACTACAATTGTAATAAAAACGTGAAATCTTCTACTATATCTAGACACTGAATGAAATAAATGTCTATTTATACAGACATACATAGAATTCAGAGATGCATTTAAAAAAAAGTATTGCCTCATACTAAGTACAAAATTGATTCTATTGTATGAAATATATCTCGAAACACACCGAATAGAAAAAAGAGAACGTCAGTAGGAAGTCCGAGAACTTGTATCAATCGTCAGATTTCGTTGAAAAATTTGTCACTATTTTTAAATTTGTAATGTAAATGATAAGAACATGTTGGAATTCAACGAGAATAAGTAAGCAGCTGGATGTGAATAACACACAAAAGTGTATTTTTGATTTTTTTTTCTTATTGTCTGTAAAAAACAACTTTTAAAAAGTGCTCGTTAAATCAGAAGCATACATCGTGTCATTGCTATTAAAATAAATAATGTTAATTGGAAATGTTATCTCTAAGAAAAATTAAATCCGTTAAGTATGTGCATAATGCTCTATCGAAGTAGCCATTCTTGTAAAGTTCAAAAAAATGTTTTTTTTATAACAGTAACCGTGTAATGCCTAACATATGTGTATGTATGACAAATTTCAGTAGTCCAATTACTCACAGTACGAAGAAACGTTGAAAAAATAGATTGATTTGCACCAAACCTAGTACCTTGGGATTTTATGAATCGCTGATTCTAAATCCAAGGTCCAATAAGCCCAGTTCAAGATTATGAACCCAAGATGATGGCCTAAATTATCTAAAATTAACCCACTTGTATCAAATTTCGTACATGGGGTTTTTATCGATTGCTGATCACGAATCTGGGGTCCAATCAGACAAATTCAAAATGGAAGACGCAACGCGGGTGCAAAAATTATCTGAAATCCACGGATTTCTACCAGATTTGGAAAATGGGGGATTTATGGATCACTGATAAAGAATCTGGGGACCCATTATCTAAATTCACAATAGCAGATTCTCTATAGTGGCCAAATTTTTTAGTAATCAACTGAATTGTTGGAATTGTAGTAAGATTTGATTTACCATTTTTCAAAATGGTCAAAAAATGGCTTAAATTCTCACTTGTGGTGGATTAATGGCAGATTCTGAGAAGTGGCCAAATTTTTTGTTAATTAACTAATTTAGACAAATTTATGTACAAAAGATAGATTTAAGAAGAAGACAGAAGTCTTACATATTGACGTGAGGCATGCAAACGAAGATTTTAATATAGTGGAAGGTGTTTTTCTTGATTAATGTACACTTATTGCTTGTGGGTTATGTTGGCGGGGTGGCACAGAGGATCTCGGAAACGAGGTTTAATAACAAGTGCAAAAATATAAACACACTACAAAGATCTGATTTATGCCTTGAGGCGTTAAATTAAATAGAGAAGATACAAATTAAAAGACAAACTATCCTCATGCTGTTTATCCTGGTATGAAATACAACAAATGACTTCCAATAATTGTATCTTGCCAGCCAAACAATTGTTTAATTGGTGCAACGATACTCGCTTAACTCAAGAGACTGATTTTATTCTAATACTCATTTACAAATTTAGGATTTTATTGAATCCTACTTAACATTGAACGTAAAAAAATTCTCATTAACTTATAACAAAATGATTAAGTCCAAATAACTCCTGCTTCAATCATAGACCCGTAACGAAAAAAATAGTTTTTTAAAAACTCTAGCACACTTGTTTATTGTTTGAGAACATAAAGAAAACTGAATACGCACTGGAATCACGGCAATTTCTTATTAGATCATTCTTGATAAAATTAATGAAACCAATGCGTTTTTAATAACTTAAGTAAGGCACTTTGCAACTTTCTGGAGTACACGCTCAAAAACAATATTTATATGAATTGAACCTTGCTCAGCACCTCAGGTAACTTTAAGTTGTCGAAACTCGTATTAAACTTATTTTAATGAATAAACAAACTGTATAACACACTGGTTCGTAAAGCAGCTTTGGCGATAAAAATCCCTTTGTTATATTATACAAGAGGAGGTCTCACACCTCTGAAATTAAATGATTATACATCACGTTTACGTGGAAAACAAGTGCTTCGATCTCCTAAAGGTAATCGAAGCATGGACACGTGAGCGATTCCCTGATCAAAAAAAAGAAATGAAAAAAAATAAATAAAACAATAAATAAAGAAAAAAATGAAACAAGAAATTAAAAAAAAAAAAAAAACAAAAAAGAAAATTATAAAGGAAATTAAAGCACAAACCAAGGAGTATTAATGGGTCATGTGACCCACAGTAAGAACGAAGTTCCTTAAACATGAGATGAGTTTGGACACAATTTCTCAGGTAACAAGGGGGTCGCCAGACCCACAGGAAGAACGAAGCTCTGTAAACGTTAGTACTGAATTCATGTTGTTTACTAAAACAAAAACTTAAAAAACGAATAAAAAAAAAAAAAACAATAGTTTAGTACTCACGATAGTTGAACTTCGTGAGTACTGTATTTATCCACAACATTGACCCATTAATACCCCCTGGTTCGTGTTTTAATTTCCTTTATAATTTTTGCACTTGTTTTTCTTTTTTTTTAATTTCTTGTTTTATTTTTTTCTGTATTTCTTGTTTAATTCATTTTTTTTCATTTCTTGTGTTATTTTTTTTCATATCTTATTTTATTACATTTTTCTTCATTTTTTTATGTTTTCTTTATTTAATATCTTTTGTTATTTTCATATTGAGGCTTTTTTTTTCATTTCCTTTTGAATTTCATTTTTTTTTTTTTTCCATTGTCACGTACAATATCATAGCTACACGTACGTGCGCCCCCTCTTTTTGGGGCCTACTACAGATGATTGTAGTGGGAGAGAGCAAAGCGATAAGCCGATAGGATGCTGAAAGGAGCGCTCTCTCTGGCTGGAACCGTCAAGGACGAAGGTCGTACACACGCGACGCGCTCTTCTCTCGTTTTTGCATTAATAAAGACGTTGATACTAGTTCCTCAACTATTTACTTCGTGCGCACCCCAAGACCATAGAATCCTACGCAACAGTTTTGGTGTCAGAAGTGGGATGGTCATCGCGATTAAATAAAAATAAATTTTTTTTTTTTCGGTTTTTGTCGACGATAAAATATCGACTCTCGCGATTTTTGGGAAACACACATAGTGTCGTGCCACGAAGTGAACTAGGAACTGCTACGAGAGAAATTAGCGGAGCGAGGAGTTGCTGAAGTACGAAAAAAAAAGCAGCTTCAATCAAGGACCAAGGCGGAGGATACCCGGGACTACGATAGAAATCAAGCAACAAGGATGATAAAGATCTTGGTCGCCATTATTCTAGCCGGGAACATATGGTAAGTACTTAAGATTCATAAATAAATAAATATATTTAACTGTCCAAGGGGTCCTGTTAAAATTTTTTAGTGCGTTATAAATTTTTTTTTTTGCTATATCGGTTTTGCGTTCGGTATCCTCCTCATAGTATTGGCGGTGCGTCATTAAGGTAATTTTTCGTGAGTCAGGAAAATTTCGGACCGTAAAAATAAATTGGTCAGATTGAAAGTAAGAAAATAATAAATAAATAAATAATAAATTAGACACACGGTAAATGTTAAAGTAAAGCGGTTTTGTCATCGTGAGATAGGAACGCAAAGAATCGTACAGAAATTTACTTATAAGTGTTTAAGCGCTCTCATACAGACAGGAAAGAAAGAATATCAAAAAAAAAAGAATAATAAAGAACCTACGATGGAAAACTTCGATGAAGCACACAGTGATGTAGTAAGTGTTAGGGAGGACGAAATTCCCTCGTATCCGGAAAATGAGTCGGAGTCAGAAATACTGACCGTATTTTTAGAGCACAGCCCCGAAACTCAAATGGAATGGGAAAAAATGGGTAAGAAACAGCGTATGCTAATGTTGAAGTTTTTGAAAATAATGAAACCTGGGGTGATTAGGGAGAAAGTTTCACAAACAACGTCATGCATAACGGGGGTGGGTGCAGAATATTCAAACACCGTAAGAAACGACGCTGCGAATACGTCACCCTTAAAGAATGCAGATTATACAGCCGGAAATGGGATGAGCGAAATTTCGAGGGACGTAAACTCGTACTCGAAAGATAGGTTCGATTGCAAAGATACACATGATACGCTTCAACATGCGTTCAGACGAGGAGAAAAACAAGCGGCGCAGCAAACAGCACAGCAATGCGTGACTCAGTTTTTGGAGGAAGCACTTACACAAAATTGTAGGGAATTAGTATTTGGCCATAAAAACAATTGGAACTTACCGTCAAGGACGTTGGAAGAAATAAGAATGTATGGGGGGCAGCAAACGGGAATCCCAAATTTTTCGGGCGCAAGGATGCAGGACGCTGGACCCAGCTACAAACCCACGGGCCCAATAAATGAAAGGGTGAGAGGCCAACTGATAGCACCGTCATCTGACTGGCCGTTTCGGGATAATAACATGCACGGGGAATACATTTTGCGAGAGCAGCAACATCAAGCGCAGCCAAATCCGACTTATATAAACCCTATCATGAGTCAACAGCGAGTGGAAAACACGCACCCTGTCAGCATACACTATAGTGCACTGTCCCATGTCAACAGCGCGGCGAGTGGCATCCCTATATTCAACGGGGATCCAATAAACTTTCCGCTTTTTGAACAGATGGTGAGGACAGCAAATCTAGCAGTTCCGCCGCAATATGAAAAATACTTTATTGGTACGTTAGGCGGTAAACTTAGGGGGATGGCGGCAGATCAATTTTGCACCCGGTTATCACTGTTTAATACCGTAGACGCATTTTTACTTGCGCTGTCACGGCGATTCGGGAGCATGGGAGGCATAGATACACAGCTAGCCCAACTCAAGTCACTGACTCAACTGAATAGCGAGTCAGTTATTCAGTACTGCAGCCGGGTGCAACGGTTGCATAATAGAATAATGATGACCCATGACGCCAACCCACAGCTGTCCCAGATTCAAAAAAATGCCCTAAAACAATCTGCGGATAGAGAGTCAGCGAAACAGTTTATATATGGGTTGAAAGCGCCATACAATTGGAACGTGGCCGGGGTAAAACCTGCAACACTGGAGGAGGCCATTGAAGCGGCTATAGATGTAGATAACGAGTTAAGTTTACGTCAAATGGCACCTAATGATTTTAGCACATATGCAACACGGGAGAGTTGTTTTGGTAAGAGGAATCCAAGGATAGGCATGGTAATCAACGATGCGCCGGAGGGAAAGAGCGATACGGACGAATGGGACGGCATCAAAGATGTTAAGTGGTGCTCATATTGTCAGGAGCACTGTCTGCACTCTACGAGCGGGTGCGAAAAGCTATGGAGGGACGCGAAAAACGGAAGAATAAAAGACCCCGATAGGCCCGAAACAGAACCACCCAAGAGACTAACAGAGATAAGGGACAAAAATGAAGGAAGACCTGCGTACAATGATCAGGCACCTAATGTGCAGTATAGTGACCCTGACCCTAGAAATTACCATAACAAACATAATAGCTACACATCCAATTATAATAATTATAACAATAATAATAGAAACTTCAATGGCAACAATAGTCGCCCTCCGGCGAATAATAACAGGAACAATAATAGGCAATTCGAAGAGAACAGGAATTTTAATGGTCGAAATAGGGGAAATAATTATGCACCCAATAATAATTATAATAATCATAATCAACGACGAGAAAATAATTACAATAATTACGCACCCGGTAATAACAATTATAACAGTTATAATCAGCAACGAGAAAACAATTATAACAATTACGCGCCCGGCAATGACAATTATAACAATTATAATCAGCGACGGAAAAATAATTATAATAACTATGGACCCAGGGACAACAATTACAACCTTAACAATCAAAGAGGAAACCAAAATAATCAATACAATCATGAGAAAAATACGAGAACAGACGGGTCACGCGCGGAAAATTTAAACTCCCAGGATGCTCGATGCGCTCCCCAAGCGTCGGGCATCCCCCAGTAGATAGGAAGATAAGAAAAACACTTGACAGCAGAAAAACGGCAAACGTAAAGGTAAGAGAGTCGCTAGCTGCGAGTGTAAGAGTTGATATGACGACAAGGAGAGATAATTTGCCTCAAAACAGCCCTCAAATAGAAGTAGGACGAAGCAATAACGGAAGCGAGCCTCAGCGTGAAGCAAGAATAAATATATTTCTAGCAGGTAGGACACCCCCTTCGGTATTTATGACAAGCACTCAACTAAGAGGGGGGGAAGCAAAATTCTATGCGGACACAGGAGCTGAAATTTCTATTATAAAGGAAGACAGTATTCTTCCAAATGCATTCTTTGACGTGTGGAACCGAGTAAGAATTGTAGGTGTTACGCACGGAGAGCGTAGCACTTTAGGTGTAGTTGAAATACCACTGAATGGCCTTATGTGTAGGTTGCATGTGGTCCCACGCGACTTCCCAATAGATGGGGAAGGTACTATTGGATGGGACATTTTTAAGTTATATCAAGGTCGCATAAGCGCGGCAGAAAATATTTTTGAATTAGGAGGAATGAAAATTAATTTAATTGAGCCAGAGATGCTCGAGATTCTTGCTAGGTCAAGGCAAGTTATATATGCCCGTGTCGGGGTAAATAGCGAAAAAATAAAAGTAGGGTGGGTTCCTTTGCAAAGAATGAGAGAAGGGGTTTTATTCGGAAATTTTATAGCCACAAATAATAGTGGAAAAGTTTATGCTGAGTGTGTAAACACACTAAATGAAACAATAAGCATACCTGTACCGGAAATAGAGTTATTAGAATGCGAAGTGATGCGAGAGGCCGATCCATTTAGCGTCGAAGGGGACGACGCACAGTGGTCCCAAACGCTGAAAAAATTATCAAAATTCGTGCTTCACACGAATTTTCAATCAATTTCATCAATTTTGGGCTTATTTTACTCCTAAGGCCATAACCTTCAAGAATCCGTTTCCCTCCGTCCTGTGACGACTTTGTATATGTATGATTTTTATGTATATATATAGCGAATTTCGATAGTCACATTACTGTGTATACATAAAAACGTTGTTAAAATCAACCAATTTGTACCAAACTTAGTGTACGGGGGTTTTTGGGGTCACTGATTACGAATCTGTAGTTGGATTTGCGAAATTCAAAATGGCGGATCCAAGATGGCCGACAAAGTTTTCAAAAATCAACCGATTCGCACCAAATTTGGTGTACGGGTGTTTTTGGGGTCGCTGATTACGAATCTGTAGTTAGATTTGCCAAATTCAAAATGGCGGATCCAAGATGGCCGACAAAATTTTCAAAAATCAACCGATTCGCACCAAATTTGGTGTACGGGTGTTTTTGGGGTCGCTGATCACGAATTCGCACACTGGGAGAAGGATTTATTAACTGTTAACATTTACGAATATTGGAAGAAAATTAGTTGGCATATTCATAACTACCATGATATATTTTTTATCTGAAGCTTTCACACCATTTTTATTATGAATTATATTTCTGGTATTTTTATAAAAAATTCCACTGTATAAATATTTTATCTAATTTACATCTTATTTTTGTTCTAAACATCATTATCATCATCATCATCATCATCATCATCATCATCATCATCATCATCATCATCATCATCATCATCATCATCATCATCATCATCATCATCATCATCATCATCATTACTATTCCCTTCATAATTAAAATCATTATCGCTTCGATCGTCTGACACATTCCCTATGTTTTTTTTTCCAATCAACAAATCATTATTCACTTTTCCCCTTGAAGATTCATTTGCTGTTACCTTTTCAAAATTTAGCAAGGAAAGCATTTCTTCTGTTAAATGTTTATGGCTTTTTTTCGAACTTGATCGACACATGGAAAAGAACGGATCTGAGTGTATCATAAGCCTCTGGAAAATGTCCGTATTTGTTGCGATCCTATTGACAAACGAATAGTGTGAATATCATTCAATAAAAAAAAAAAAAAATGGCTGTACTTCCGAACACGGTCAGGCACCAATCGAGCTGAAAATTTGTGTATTTATGTTTTTTGGGATGCTGATTACGAATATGATAGTCCCGTTTGGCGCAAACGACCCTGAATGTGTCAAATGAATACATATGCATGGTATATGTATAGTGACTGAAAGGGGATTCAGAGGAAGATTCAGCGATATGTTAGACTAAAGTAAAGTGTCGATTCATGTTTTGGTATAAGAAATACACATGATAATTATTTTTTAACGTTCAAAACGTTGAAAAACTACGCAAAACGACATTTTTCGAAGTTTTTTGAGGTTAGGAAAATTCAGCAATAAGGTAGACAAACAAAGAGTATTAATTCATGTTTTGGTATAAAAAATACGCATGATAATCATTTTTTAAGAATTTTTTAACGTTCAAAACGTTGAAAAACTACGCAAAACTACTTTTTTTCGAAGTTTATTGAGGTTAGGAAGAATTAGTGATGTGCTCGATCAAAAATAAGTATAAATTTGTAATCAGCGATGAAAAATACATATGATTAAGCCTTAATTTGGATTTTTGAAAGTCCAAAATTATTTTAAATCAAGTAAAACAGCTACCTTAGAGTGATTTTGACTAATTGCAGCTGCCATATTGGTCCGCCATTTTTAATTTTGGAAAAAAGCCAGACGGCAAAAGAAAGCCTCCTAACTAAGCTACAGTTTGCGCCCATAAAACATTTCTTACGACTTATAGAATTTTGGGCAGATCTTTGTTCCGTTTCACAAAGAACGTCCCATATATGTATGTAAGTGTGTGTGTGTCCATTATTACATACATATGTATATGTAGCCCGCTTAAGTCATAATTTGGGATGTTTTCATCGATATACAGAATGAAACTCATGTGTTTGGTCGTTTTTATACTTTTTCATTGTTTTATTACAATAAATAATGCGAATTGTTATAATTTGTTATATATATACCTTGATTACATATATATAATGATGGATGACACTTCGGAGGAAATCGGATCCTTGTAACCTATGATCTTACGAACAAAATAAGCCCAAATTCGTATTGATTGAGTGAAAAATCACAGGAAGCGCGAATTTTGATAATTTTTTCGGCTTCCTGAATCACTGTAGCCAGTTTTCTGCTGCCTCGCGTACCGTACCTAGCGTGATCCAGGTGCAACTCAACTTTGGTGTATTAAATATTAAGATACCGTCTGTTTACCATTACAGTTTGAAAATTTGTAAAGTAACAGTTGGCTATTCAGATAAAAAATATATCATGGTAGTTATGAATATGCCAACTAATTTTCTTCCAATATACGTAAATGTTAACAGTTAATAAATCCTTCTCCCAGTGTGCGAATTCGTGATCAGCGACCCCAAAAACACCCGTACACCAAATTTGGTGCGAATCGGTTGATTTTTGAAAATTTTGTCGGCCATCTTGGATCCGCCATTTTGAATTTGGCAAATCTAACTACAGATTCGTAATCAGCGACCCCAAAAACACCCGTACACCAAATTTGGTGCGAATCGGTTGATTTTTGAAAACTTTGTCGGCCATCTTGGATCCGCCATTTTGAATTTCGCAAATCCAACTACAGATTCGTAATCAGTGACCCCAAAAACCCCCGTACACTAAGTTTGGTACAAATTGGTTGATTTTAACAACGTTTTTATGTATACACAGTAATGTGACTATCGAAATTCGCTATATATATACATAAAAATCATACATATACAAAGTCGTCACAGGACGGAGGGAAACGGATTCTTGAAGGTTATGGCCTTAGGAGTAAAATAAGCCCAAAATTGATGAAATTGATTGAAAATTCGTGTGAAGCACGAATTTTGATAATTTTTTCAGCGTTTGGGACCACTGTGTGACGCTCGGGGCGTTAATGAGGCAATTATAAGACTTTTTGAGGCAGATGGTCAAGAAAGGAGAAAAATGAACAAAGTTCAATATGGCGTTACAAATAATTATACAAGTGGCGGGTCCAATAGTGATTTCAAGGACACTGACAATTTAAGTAGGTTGTCGGATACAGGAAAAATAGCGAGAATCGATAAAATAATGCAGCTTATTGATGTTTCAAGTTGCAACGAGGAAGAAAAATCACACGTCCGGAAACTCATAGAGTATAATCCGTTTGTATTTGGCCTAGATGGAGAACCACTGAAAGCAACTCATATATTGAAACACCGCATCATAACTACGACGGACAAGCCCGTGACGGCAAAGCGCTATAGGTACCCACCAGCGCTAAGAGAACAGATGAAAAAAGAGATAGAGAAATTGCTCGAGCAAGGAATCGTCGAGCCTTCGAAATCACCATACAATTCTAACATGTGGATTGTACCCAAGCATGCGGGGCCGGACGGGGAGAAACGTTGGCGCGTGGTAACTGATTTTAGGCAGCTCAATGAAATAACTGTAGGAAGTTGCCATCCCTTACCATTCCAAAGTAATATACTTGAGCATTTAGCGTCAGCTCGATACATTACAGTAGTCGATCTAAAACAGGGATTTTTCCAAATAGAAATTCATGAGGATGACGCACACAAAACAGCGTTTTCTGGGCCAGACGGTCATTATCAGTATAAGAGAATGCCAATGGGGTGTACGGACTCGCCGAATACATTTTTGAGAGCGATGTCACTCGCGTTGGCGGGTCTACAAGGTCATGAAATCGAAGTGTATTTGGATGATATCATGGTGTTTGCTCCGAACCTCGAAGAGCACGAGAGGCGTTTTATTAGACTTTTAAAGCGGCTTTCGGAAGCAAACTTGACAATTGAGCCGAAAAAATGCCAATTTTTGAAACGCGAAGCGAAAGTACTGGGACACGTAGTAGGAAACGGACAAATAAAAACAGATCCAAAAAAAATCGAAGCAGCGAGGAAATATCCGAGACCTACGAATGCAAAGAAAATCAAACAATTTCTTGGATTTGTCGAATATTATAGACGATTTATCCAGAATTATGCAAAAATTGCTCAGCTGCTCTCCAAACTCTTGAGAAAAGAAACAGAGTTCAAATGGGAAGAGCAGCAGGAGCAAGCTTTCAAAACATTAGTTGACGCATTATGTAGTGAGCCGGTACTTATTGCACCAAATCTAGACAAGCCTTTTATAGTCACAACAGATGCATCAGACTACGCAATAGGAGCAATATTAAGCCAAGGCGAGTTGGGTAAAGATAGACCGTATGAATATGCTTCACGATGCCTTCGAGGGAGCGAATTACGCTACCCAACGTATGATAAGGAGCTGTTGGCTATAGTGTTTGCAAAAGAACAGTTTCGGCCGTACTTATTTGGGCGCAAATTTACAGTGGTCACGGATCATGAGCCATTAAAACATTACCACACGTCAAAGAAGCCCGACATAAGGTTTAATAGGCTAAAAGCGGAGCTACGAGGCTACGAATTTGACGTAGTATATCGGCCAGGCATTTCGAACAAAGCACCCGACGCACTCTCTCGAAATCCAGTAATAGGAGAGGGAGAAATAAACACTGAGCGGCCACGCCAAGAACTGTATCAGCTGGCGGACGAACAGGAGAAAGAAGGACTAGCCGATAGCGATGGGCCTCCAGCGCGCATTTTTAAAATACGAGTGACCCGTAAACAGCGTACTCAGGGAAATACTAAAAAGGGGAAAATCATTTACTCTGATTCAGAGGATTCGGATAAAAAAGTACAGAGAAAAAAACAAAATTTGGATGAATGGAAAGAAAATAAGTATGAAACGAAAATAGATGGTCAAGCTGATGGTGAGGGAGATTCCGAATCCGAGGAAAAAGTAGGAACAAACGAAAAATTAAGCAGGAAAATAAAGAAAACAGTGAGAAAAAGAGGTCGCCCAAGAAAGAATATTATAGTTAGCAATTTAAAAACAGAAACAGATACGGAACGCAACGAGATTTCGTCAAAAGACGTTATTGTTGCAAATTGCGGAACACCAGTAATAATGAATAGCGAATCAGAAAATCACAATACGGGACTCGACGATTGGGGCTGGCAGCTGATACAAGCAAGCTTGGCGGCCGAAGAGGCGAGGAGAGTGAAAGGCACCCGAAAGTTAACGGAAGCAAACGAGGTAGATGGAAGCATCGTAACATTTGGGAAAGGTGGTTTTAAAGGCAGAGGTGTTAAAGCGTCGGAGAGAGCCGATCAAGCACGAGAAAGATCGAGAGAAGAAGAGAGTGAAGGAGAGACACCACAGTACGAGCATACAGCAAATGAGCCGCTCACTGACGGTACTTATGAATGTAATAAAAGGGAGAAAAAAAAAAATTATATGAGGGACGGAATGAAAATAAGCTCGATATGGAAATAGAAGGCACAGGTTTTGATGCATCAGATGATGAAATTGAAAAAATGACGAGACCAATCGCTACGGCAGGGGATGATCCTATTTCCCAAGGAATGACGGACGGGAAAATAGGTTATATTATGAAAGAACCGGGGTTTCGAAGGGGAGTAAAAACAACGAGTACACCAGCAGCAGTACTATTCGAGGAGAGAAAACGAAAATTGCGCAAGAGACAAATGGACACATTAAACAGACAAAAGCCGAATTTTTCGATTACGCCGACAATAATGAGCCCTTCGAAGGAAATAATAATAGCTAATTGTGATACGCCACAAACGTCAAATAGTACAACGGCACAAAACACGGAAGAAGTAGAACATAGGTCAGCAGAGCTCTCAGTAAGCGCGGAAACAAATTTCGCTCCAACAAAAGAAGCAGACAAGGAACCGGATATACACGATTTGTTAGAGGGAAGATCAGACGAACTGCGGGCACAAGTTATGATTGACGTAAGAAGGCGAGATGTAGAAGGAAGGCCGGGAATGAGGATCGACGTATGGGAGCCCAACGAAAAGCGCATAAGGCCCCCACCTGAACCACCACCCCCACCAGACCCTTAAAGCCACTGTAAGCCATTGACTGAAAAGAGTACAATGACGATAGTAATAACAATATTGATAATGTTAATAATAATGATTGTAATATTAATAATAATAATGATGACAGAAGCAATACACAATGTAAGAATAATAAAGCTAGTACACTGATATAGTATATTTTATAGAAGACAGGATGAACAGAAACATACGGGTATAAATATACATAGGGAAAAGCGTTAGTTTTCAGTAATTCGCGGCCCTCGGACGAGCCGCGAGTGAACAACAAATTATAATTGAAATATAATTGAGAAAATATAAAATAACTAATATCTGCGTAACCATAAGATACTTTGTACAATTAACCCACCCCCTTGTAAAGAAAGAATATTGATAAAATACTTACAAAAATTTAGTTTTCTTAAATTTTCGCGGCCCCCGGACGCGCCGCGAAAAAAAAAATGAGCTGACGGAGGCAGGTAAATAAACAATAACGTTAGGACCGAAGAAAAATGGAAACACATATATGCACACTGGTAAAGGCAGGGAGTTATAAAAATAACATACGACTGATATGAGAACAAAAAATAAAGCATACAAGATGCGCGCGTGGCATTCTCTAACAAAAAATGTAACAGAAAGAATTTATAATAAGAATAATAACAATAATAGTCAGAGTTATGTAATAATGACGATGAAAATAACAATAAGGTAATTAACAGGTAGCATTACCAAAACAAAAGCGAGGAGCTACAATTAACAAAAAATTATATAACACGTATAAAAATATTAACATTAGGCTGCAAGCATGGAAGATACAGGTTGAAATAGACAAAAAAAAAATAAATTAAAAGGCAGAGAAGAGTCCGAAAAGAATATCAATCAGATTTTAGGTAACACGACTTATTGTTGTTGTTGCTGAACAGTGTGATCCCCTAAAGCAATCACATTCGCGGCGTTTAAGACCACCCCTTCCTTCCTCGAAGATATCCTAAAATACCCCACTACTCTCAGCCATTCCACAAAGATCCTTCCAGCACGTACCTGGAGCAATTGAAAGCAATTCTCGTGAACGACGGAGGCCCATGGACTGCACAGTGAACTCCCTTAGCTGACGCTAGTATCCGGGAGAGCACAAGCAAGTAATGCATTAAAATTAACAAAAAAAAATCAACAAAACGGATTACTCAGATACGAGAATGACGTTAGAGAAATAACTAGCGATGCTGCTGAAAACAACCCCAACGATTTCTGCTGAGATGAACCCGTCCAGTACCTCATGGCGTGGGGCATACCAAAGACTCGCGGAGATTACGGTGACGGAAAACTACTAGGAACAGCAGAAAAAAAAAAAAAGAAAAAAAAAGCAAAACAAAGCAAAAAAAATAAACAAAAACAAAAAAATCAAAAAAGATGGGAATGGTGATTAAGTAGTCACCAACCTGGGCAAACATAGTGGCTACGGCACGCAAAATGAAGTATATGAATCTATAAAAAGCCACAATACAAGCTAGCGAAAAGGGAGAGAAGAAAGTGGAAAATAATAATTGCAGTGAATGGGCACAAGCACTGTCGGATTATCGAAATCTATAAGGCTCCATCATAATTCCTTTTCCATACATGACACACAAGAACGGAAGGAAGGGAGCGGAAAATTTTACGAACAGAAAATCGGACAGATTAATATAAGCCAATTGAGCCTTGGGCACAAGATTGCCAATCTTCGCGGACTCGCCTCTGTTGGAGTATAATTATAATTAAATGTGTTAATAAAGTGAACTTATTGAATTACCAACAAGAATGAGAAATATAAAGAAAAAAATTATAAAAACAATAAAGACAGAGTAAGAAAATATTAGGCATGTGGCAACAAGGAAGCGTAGTCGTAGTAAAATAGCGAGAAATAGATTAATGTATACTGTATAGCGTGTGAGAAAACAGATATCTGTAAAGAGAGTGCCACACTCGCAACTGAAAATAAGCACACGGTTCTTGAATGGTAAATGCATAGGGTAGCGTCATAGTCGAGTAAAGCTCCTTCCAGGTACATATATGTGCGTGAGCGTAGATGTAGGAAAATAAAACGTTAACAAAGACGACACAGCCAACCGCTCTCTTTTCTCGCCCCTCACTCTCTCTACTGCGGTTCTTAAAAGATGTCAAAAACAAGAATATACCCGCGGGAATAGAGAAGGATATACGAAATAAGAAACCATTACGGTGGAGTGTATCACCCAGCATACGAATACGAGGAAGTGCAAATAAAAGGAGAACTGTCAGGCTACAAGGGTTAACCGTGGACGGTGGCGGAAATATTATTAGGCACGGCGGTAAATTCGTTCGGGTTCCTAAAATGGGGGGGCCCCTTAATACTAAATTTGGCTAGAATGCTTACAGGTAAAAGGAACCGTTTCGGAAGCGAAGGCGCAGCGGTGGGTGCAGTGACAGCGCAACCAATAATGCTACAGACCATACAAAGACCAGTCGCATCGCAAAACCAAGTACGCCTATATAATAATTTTAAAACTAAATAATTTTTAATTAAATTTTGTATACATACATAAATCTAGGTTACGTTTGTTTATTATAATTTAGTTACCATATTTACGAACAAAAATGCATTATGTGAAAATATCTAACAGGCTCGTAGCACAGCCAACTGTAACAATAACACGAATCAAAAACATTAAAAGAATGATCGAATCAACAGTAGGAAAATAAGTAATATTATACGATACATTATAACATACTGTAATGCCATATTTTACAAGTTTAACATGGATAACCTACAGTGGGATTAAATATTTAGTTAATAATTAGTAGAAATAACTTGAAGATTATTACACTCTATGAATTTATAAATGAGAATCTTGCAATATTGCACTATATTATAAAGGGAGAAGAGCGTGAACAAAAACAATAAATGCATACACAAAAAAACAATTTAGCGAATTTGTGTAAATGAGGATCAAGGACATGTTTTTTTTTTCTCTCAACCTTTTTACTCCTACGTTAAAAATCTCACATACAATATAAACAACATTACACGAACATTACTCTAGCACAAACATGTAAATTAAAAAGGGAAATCGCCATCGAGGACGATAGCGGCGCGGCCTCGGACGTGTCACGTACGATATCATAGCTACACGCACGTGCGCCCCCTCTTTTTGGGGCCTACTACAGATGATTGTAGTGGGAGAGAGCAAAGCGATAAGCCGATAGGATGCTGAAAGGAGCGCTCTCTCTGGCTGGAACCGTCAAGGACGAAGGTCGTACACACGCGACGCGCTCTTCTCTCGTTTTTGCATTAATAAAGACGTTGATACTAGTTCCTCGACTATTTACTTCGTGCGCACCCCAAGACCATAGAATCCTACGCAACACCATTGTATTTATTCATGTCTTTTGTAATTTTAATTCTTTTATTTCATAAATTGAAAAAAAAATTTTTTTTTAACTTATTTTTTTGCGATTTTATAGCTCATTGATACAATTTTTGTTTTATTTTTACATAATTACTTAATGACATTGTGCCATTATTTGTTTATCAAATTCAAAATAAGTGCCCTTAAAAATCATTAAAATGATATGAAACTCGAAATGTATATACATGATGATCTTACACAATTCATTTGTGATTGGTTTAATGAATTACTTTATTCATGTAATTATGTGATATTGTAACATAATTTGTTTGTCGAATTCAAAATAAGCGCCTTTAAAAACCATTGATACGTTTTTTAACTGTATTCTACATGCTTATTTTTTTAGAACAAAGTTTTTTTTGTCGTGTACTTGGGGGGCTGGAATGTTAAAACCGACAGATTTTTTTTTTAAACGGAACTGGATTACCCGAAGTCTCTTTCTCTCAAGTTTCCCCCTTTACCCCTTACCCCTCACCTACTGTTCTCTACACACTTCTCCTACCCCCATTATATATGTATATCTGCCAACCGTCCCGTGTTACTCGTCTGCACACCTTTGCCCACCAATCATCCTCACACTTCCAAGCAATTAGTTTGTAAACAAATCTTAATTTCATTTTTCCCCAATATTTTTTATTTAACATTGAATTTTTCTCTTTTACAATACTAAAAAAAAAAAAAAAAAAAAAAAAAAAACATCTTTTAATAAAGAGATTTAAACCCTCAACCTCCTGCATATGATTCGGATACCTTACCCACTCTGCAAGGAGAGCTGCCGACTATAGAAACTCGGTTTTTTGTACTTATTGTGTGGTTCATAACTATTAACTATAATGTTCCATTTTTATATGCATTTACTGATAAAACATTTTATTTATGATGAATTATGTGTTTTCTAAATAATACATCTGAAAAAAAAAAAAAATAAATAAATAAATAAATAAACATGTAGAATACAGTTGAAGGACGTATTAATGGTTATAAGGGTGCTTATTTCAAATTTGACAAACAAATTATGTTTCAATATCACATAATTACATAAGTAAAGTAATTCAATAAATCAATCATAAATGAATTATGTAAGATCATTATATAAATATCTTTCGAGTTTCATATCATTTGAATGGTTTTTAAGGGCACTTATTTTAAATTTGATAAACAAATAATGGCACAATGTCATTGAGTAATTAAATGAAAATAAAACAAAAGTTGTATTAATGAGCTATAAAATCGCAAACATTTAAGTAAAAAAAACATTTTTTTTTTAAATTAATAAAATTAAAGAAACAAAATTACAAAAGACATGAATAAATACAATGGAACGAAAAAAAATTAAAAAAAGGAAATGAAAAAAAAGGTTCAATATGCAAGTAAAAAAAGAAATTAAATAAAGGAAATATAAAAAAATGAAAAAAATGTAATAAAATGAAATATAAAAAATATAAAACAAAAATGAAAAAAAAATAAACAAGACAAGAAATGAAGAAAAACATAAAACAAGAAAGAAAAAAAAAAAAAAAAGAAAAAATTATAAAGGAAATCAAAACACGAACCAGGGGGTATTAATGTGTCAACGTCGTGCATAAATACAGTACTCACGAAGTTCAACCATCGTGGGTACTAAGCCATTGTTTTTTTTTTTTATTCGCTTTTCAGGTTTTTGTCATAGTAAACAACATGAATGCAGTACTAATGCTTACAGAGCTTCGTTTTTTCTGTGGGTCTGGCGATCCCCTTGTTACCTGAGAAATTGTGTCTATACTCATCTCATGTTTAAAGAACCTCGTTCTTACCGTGGGTCCCATGACCCATTAATAACCCCTGGTTCGTGTTTTAATTTTATTAATAATTTTTTTATTTTTTTTAATTTTTTTATTTTTTTAAATGTATTATTTAGAGAACATATACATAATTTATTATGAATTGAATGTTTTATCAGTGAATGCACATAAAAATGGAATATTATAGTTACGAACCACACGATAAGTACAAGAAACCAAGCTTCTATAGTAGGCAGCACTTGTAGCAGAGTGGGTAAGGTATCCGACTCATATGCAGGAGGCGGAGGGTTTAAATCTCTACTTAAAAGTGTTTTTTTTTTCTTTTTTTTTTTTTTAGAATTGTAAAAGAAAAAAATTCAAAGTGTAAAAAAAAATATTGTGGGAAAATGAAATTAAAATTTGTTTACAAATTAATTGCTTGGGAGTGTGAGGAGAATTGGTGGGCAAAGGTGTGCAGAAGAGTAACACGGCACGGTTGGCAGATATACATATATAGTGGGGGGACGGGTAGTGTGTAGAGAACAGTAGGTAAGGGGTAAGGGGTAAGGGGAAAACTTGAGAGGAAGAGACTTCGAGTAAACCCCTTCCGTTTAAAAAAAAAGCTGTCGGTTTTAAAATTCCAGCCCCCCGAGTACGCGACATAAAGAACTTCGTTCTAAAAAAAAAAAAAAAAAAAACAGAGAGACTCTATGAGGCCGAGCGAAAAAGCAACAGGAATCCGTACTTCGGAGACACGCAAGAAATAATGAAGCACTTATACATTAGGTAAATCACTCCGAATACCCCCACAATTTCGAGCCAAGGTCTGCCGATTCAAATCGTATGACTATAGAAGGACTTACTCCCTTAATCGCTCTCCACCCTCGTCCACGAAGGTCACCACTGTAGACTATAGGAAAAGTACTCACGCTTTTCTCTGCTTTTCTGTCTAACGTCCAACCTGGAGCTCCTTTCGACTTATTCTGCCTGGATAGAAGATTCAAATGACATGGACTATTTTTTTAGGAAAATGTTAAACAAAGAAAAATGTGAAAGTTCTATCATAATAACTTCAGCAATATTTTTTGTCAATATTTATGACTGGTGACAAGTTTACAGAGTATATAGTGTGTGATTTAACCAAAAATCATGCAGTAGACGTAATTCAATTGTTTACTGTTTACTATCACACCTGCTCGTAGAAAGCAGAAATCACTGATAGATCTGACTGATAGTTGTACTAATAACAGTTGAAAGTCATACTCAATATGCCTTATTTATGATAGTTTAAAAATTGAGGTTGTTAGCAAAAATAATAATAACTACTAAAACTGATTCAATTTGATAAAATAAACAAGCTTCTGAAAATTTCCTATAAGAAAATATAGATAAAGATAAAAAACAGACATAATATCTTATATTAAAAAAGGTTGTCCCTAAAATTTCAGAACAAAGTGTTATGTCATTATTACTGTAGTGGTGTAAAATACTATAAAAGTGAAAGAAGTGACATTAAAGCAAATGCAAATTTAATAGGTTACATGCCTTATTTAATTAGGTTTATTATGATAGCCAAAGGAATGACTTACAAGATTAGTGATCGGTACCACAACGAGCTATATTGAAGTAGTCGATTCTACTGCTACCAGCACAGCCACTATTAGTATGCTGTGTTTTAGAATAAACGATGGATATCGTACTCCAAGGAACTGTCCAAAGAAGGGACCAAGCTTTAAAAAGTCCTACACATGCATTTTGTTCGTACATAAAATCGAGGAGCACATTAGTTAAAGTGTGCAGGAATAATACAACAATAAAAAAGTTATAATAGGAATTTTAAGCTGGATTAAAATGATAATATAAACATTCATTTTAAAAGTATATCTGGCTTGAATATTCTTTGTCCCTAACCTATGCTTTCTAAGTACATGAAGGCAGATTTGTTCAACAGTAGTGGTATACAAATCATGAAGTTTGCAGTAGACTTGGCTGCTTCTCTATGAATACTATTCAAAATTTACAACCCTTAACATCACGGAGGAGGACTTGTCAAATGTGTTAACAGCAATCCCTTTTTAATTTTGAAACGAATTGAACAAAAATGTATTTAACGTAGTTACAATGAAAAAAAGATGAAGTGAGATAAGATTATTTGTGCTTGGATGCTTGCCAATAACTTGCTTTCCTATCGACATTTTGCTGATAGTGGCACAGCATTGTTACGTACTAAAACGATTGATATATTTGATTTAAAATTAAAGAAGATCTTTATATTGGGTATACATAAAAGCCATTGTTTAATAGTCTAAAATGCACAATTAAGCCAGATCATAGATGAGGAAATAACTTATAAGTACATTTGAGATTGACTTATAACTTATATGGACTCAGATGTGGTGGTAAAAAACATGTAAGATATGACTGCTTGCCAAACGTAAAAAATTAGCTATTCAGAAAAGGTATAAAACAATGGCACAGGTCTGAGACCCGAATTCAGGGGTATTTTTACACAAAATTGTTACTTACATGTAACAATCTCCGTTCAATTACCAAATAAGACCGGGTATGGAAATTCAGTAAAAGTCTACTATTCCTTCTAAAACTATAGGCAAAAATGTTTCCATCATTTTAGCTGCTTGCAAAAGTTCTTCCATTTCTCGCATTTCTACTACTTCTAATTCATCACGTAAATTATTTGCAACAGCTGCCGATGAATCCACAGTTTCATTACCTAAGTCATTCTGATTCGAATTTACCAAGGAATGAGTTTCTAAAATTTTGACGTTACCTTGTTGACGAGTATCTATAAAATCAGTAGAAAGAATATACCTAAATGTAAGGTGATACATACGGCAAGTTGGATTTGGATTAGGACCACCCTCTCCGCGGCATCTCGAAATAGTATGTTCTAAGCTATCTTGGTTACAGAGACCAGTCGCTAATTCAAAGTCCAGATCGTTTAATTCTATTTTAATATCATTAAACAGCTGCAACTAACAGTCGGTAGTCAAGGACAAACCAATAAAACAAGGCGGCCTACTCACTTGCTCGGGTTTTCCGAGTGAACTTGCACGAATTGTGTGTGTCCTCTATTGTCTAGACTATTCAACAAAAAAATTAATCAAACATTTTTTAATCTCTGGGTTACGACGCGACAGCGGTCGCTTTTGCTGTTCAACATTGCGCAATCTATAGGAATAACAGGCATCAATCACAACATCCACTTTTTTCACAAAGTCAGCCGATTTCTCCCACGTATCAGACACCAATCCATTTACATCGCCCTTCTTGGCAGCTTCGCCAGCAGTTCTTATCGCTGCAGCCATTCGTCTACTTAAAAGTTTAAAAGCTAAACACACTTTCATACAGTTAAAACTATTTGGGTTGAAATGAGTGTCACTTAAAAATGCTTATAAATTCTAGGTATCGTTTGAACTGTCTATTTCGTAAGTTTTAACCAAGTCATTATAAGACATTTTAACTTTGTCTTGTATGAAAATATATTTACGTGCTCTTAACTAATATAGCAAATGTTTGATGAGATGCGGCCAATCAAAAGTAGCAAAAATCTTCTTGCCCTGATGTTCAAAAAAAGTTTATCAATGCTAACTTTCAATAATTTATTAAAAAGTGTTTGGTTATTTGGATCTTGGTCACAAACAATGATTTTAACAATTGCTCCTATTTTGAATCATGCTGTCAATATTTCACGCAAAAATACTAGCAATTGTTCAGCACTAGCACAATTTTCATTGTATCCGAAACATAAAAGTTGACACCAGGAATTTTTGGCATTTATGCTGTCTAAACAGAACAATAGGGCATATTTAGCAACGTTTGAATTTCTAAAAATACCATCCAAATTTTTAAGACCCTCAATCTCGTCGTATTTTGCAGACTATTCTTCCATACTTTTGATGCTCATCGCATCAAATTTTAATGCACACATCCGTTTATTTACTGGTAGCTTACTCAACTTTTGCTCAATTTTACTCAAAACGTTTTCATTTAAACCGGGCATAACATCTAATTGGGCTATTCAACTTCTTACAGTGGATTCTCCAGCTAACCTAATCCCTAATTCTACCAACTGATTGTAACCAGCAGCTGAATGATTTTGCACATGATTTTGAGTACATGATTTTGCATAAATTTTGTTCTTCAAGTGTAAACTTTTATCTATTTTTCGGCTTCAATTGCATTACTATCGAACTTTTCCGTGATTCACTGAAATCTGTGTCTTTAATCAAATCGTTTACATCCAGAGCTTGTTTTACTTTTTCTACACATACGCGCCGTAAAACTTTAACATTTTTTTGAGAATTTTTCAAAGACTTCACTTCTTCTTCTAATAATTTAATCCAACGCTCTAGAGATCACGAATACTGCTCACACTTGATTGAACAAAATGTTCGGTTCAAAACATCTTTTTTTTGTAAGTCATTTTTATTTCGCTCAGACGCAGAGTTTTTTTTAAGTATAACTAAATTGGGCATGTCATCATTCCTACTTTTACTGACATCCACCATTGTATAATTTAAATAAATCTCGTTTAATTCACTTCTATCAATATTTAAGAATATATCTTTTCCAGAAGGGTAAAATGACTATTCAAATGTTTCGTTACACTGAACGATTCATTGTTTTTAAAAAAAATTGTAATGAGCTTCAATACTTTTTGCAGTGATAGTTTTAACCGGTACGCAATTGTTACCTGTGACTTCTTGTTGTCCTCCAACATCAATTTTCATTGGTTGATCTCGTCCGCTCACTTCGATTGGTTTTTTTCGATGTTGGCTTTCTTGTAGTTCCTTGTTTGCTGTGGAATCCGATATTCATGGAATAATCTGAGGTTCTGCCGATTGCCAATTAATTGGAACCGCGGTGGCACGCAAGCAAATTTTTCCTGGGATATTTTGTACGAAATCATCCTTTGAAAAATGATTTGCACACAACCCTGCAGATTGTAAAGAAAGTGCCACCCAACGTAAAAAAATGTTGTTACCTAAGTATGGAAACAATATTTTGCGTTATTTTCGTACAGAAAACAAATAAAATGTGTTAAACTGCTGTCAATTTATTATCAAAAAGTTTACTCGAAATTTACTTTTCTAGTTTAGCATTCAAGATAATAAATTCGAAACAAGCAAAGATTTCTTTTTATTTCAACGAGTCATTTTGCAGATAGTTATATAAGCAATAAATTTGCTCGAAAAGTTTGACAACTTACTCAATGCCCTTTAATATTGTTGAAATGTTTTAAAATTTTTTAATTTTGGGATTGTGATTTTACAAAATAAATAAATCGAATTATTATTAACATGTACATCCCAATTTTTGATTAAAAATTTTTTTTTTAAATCATCAAAAATTCTTTTTTGAATAAAAAATTTTTCCATAGGATCCAAAAAAAATCCTTCGATACCATTTTCGCGGAAAAACATCAATGATCCGATTTTCCCCCAAAATATAAGAGTTTTCAACATAAAATTGTTCTATAATAGATACAGGGACAACAAATTTTTTTACTTTGACCTCATATTCATGCTCAGCAACCCAGAAAACTCCCAAGTAACAAGTCTCAACTGTCTACGTTACAAATTTCCATAAACGTCCACGAAATGACGTTAATACTCTCCACCCTGGGTACCAGGTACCTCAGAGATGAACACTGTCGTCTTAACTGTGTTCAGTGACCCAAAAAAAAAACTCCCGAGAGACCATTTTTGCGGTTGAATAACAAGTTTACGAAATTTTTTACCACGTCGCTTTTTTGGGTGCCTACAGAGGGTTGAAACTACCCTAGTTTCTTAAATTTTTATTTGCCAAGAATAGATTAAGGATAAGGAATATTACTGAAGGTTCTGGGAACACAATGCAAAAGGTCCCATTCAAATCGGTTGTGTTTTCCCATTTTTCTTCCCCTTCCGGCTTATTTACTGGAATACATGCATAATTTTTAGTTGTGTATTCGTTCTAGATTCTTAGCTATACAATCTAAAACTCTGAACATGGGTGCTTCCACCTTAAGCGATTGGCGTAAAATCGTTGTAAAATGACCCGTCCCTTCGTATTTAGTCAGATATTTTGAATTTTATTTATTGTTCATACAATAACAAGCAATACATATAATTTTTAGTTGGGTCTTAGCTCTATATTTTTAGCTATAAAAAGTCCCTAGTACTTACCCCTGTTCTTTGAAATACAGTAAAGAAGTCATCGAAACAAGTACTGTTGTGCAAAATTTAGAAGGTCCAAAAAAATTGTAGCTTGTTTTTATTTTCCGGAGCGGAAAAAATTAGGCTTACAGTGGCGATCAAAATTTTTTTCTAAAAATGTTTTCTCAAACTCATTCGCATTGAAATAATGTATATGTATGTCAGTGGTAATGTCAAACGTTGTCAACGAACAAATAAAAAATGATTGAGGTTATAAAAAAACACGGATATTAAACGCTTTTATCGTTAATTCCACACGACCAAGTTCTTAAACAAACGATTAATTAAATATAAGTAGATTAACGTTTACCTGTGTTTTGAATCCAGGTGATGTGGCATCTGGAAATCTGTAGAGCCTTTCACCGGAAAGCTTCGATTTTGTGCAGCCCCTGTGTTGAAAAAATTCGTACGGTCTTGTTGTTATTTTTATTTAATCGCTGAAAAAATATCGTATCCCGGCTATCACACAACCGTAATATAGCCAAAAGCAAACTTATCAATGACGACAAAGCGAAAATTCTTACCAAAACCACTTTGTTTATATTGTCATTGCACTTATAACATTATACACAATCACTTTAACCACGTGTATAAAAACCTACAACAGGCAGCTGCTACAACAGCAAATCTAAACTCGCTAATGTAACCTCCGACCAAAAAAACTTCTGTTTATATTGTTGCACTTTATTCAGTCACGCACTTGTTCGCACACTAAGTATCATACGCAACACGTGTACACACGAGAAATACAGATCAGACAAATATTTAATCAGAACAATGTTTAACCTTGGTATTTGTCGTACTAACGGTCGATGTGTGTATGCAGAACAAAAACAATAAGAAAGTACGTTAGCTGCAGGCTGTCACATCAACGTGTGATTGCAGCTCACGGCGCGGGGCGGGCGGTAGGCCGTTGAGCTATAAGACATTAGACAGTCGCCCGGCTTAACGCGGGAATTAGTCTAGAAGGTACGTGACGATCTTTAAATAATTTGCATGAAAACTAAAGGTATGGCTCATTATTTTATGACTGTTGAATGAAAATATCTAGGTAAAATTGTCTTTGTACTAACCTTTCATAAAGTAGCATGAGGCATATTATATTAATAAATATTAAAAGAATGTAAAAAAAAGTTAAAAAATAATGCAACAAAAATCTGTTAAAAAGCAGGAAAAAAAAAAAAAAAGAATCCCAGGAATTGAATCAAGGACCAAAATGAAACACTCTTCGGTACGGGAGCATTAGCTGCCTTGGCTATTGATGCAACATGCCTACCGTAGTTTAGAAGTGGCATATGTTCATGGAGAACCTCCAAAGCTTAGGCTTTAGTTAGTGGTTATTACGACGTGTTAACATAAAAATCTGAAAAGGAAAAAAGCATCCCTATTTATCATATCAGGTTGAAGCGTATCGGTGTACTAGAATACGATACTAGCATAAAAATACACTGATCGTCTCGCTCATCGCACACATTTGCTCCACTCAACTGCATTATACATATATACTTATATTTAGTAACAGTCAGAAGCGAAGAAGCACTTCTCTCCTCCTTACTGGCTCACTATATCGTCATACGTCATACCCCTTCCATGCGTCTTCATAATGTGTGCCTACATGCCCATTTTCATGCGACTCGGCAAGCACACACTCAGCGTCAATCTTTGAAGTATGTGCCTATACGCCCATTTCAACACAAATCCGTAGGCACACACTCGGTATATCCCCTCCACGCTTCTCAAATAAAAAAAAATTTGTGCGCCTGGTCCTACCGCTTGGCACTCGAAACAGTGGCCAAAAGTGAACTCGTGCCGTAGCATTACAGTCAGCAATCTCTCGACTAATCTCTGACCGGGTGGTAGTTTCAGTTTTTTTATGCTGATAGTCAGAATTTACTTTCTCTGGCAGTTGAGTGCTTAAAATAGTCCGATAACAAATACACAATTTAGTTATTATTATTAAAACAAAATCAATTTCGTGGTTGAGTTTTGTGAATGGTTGATATCATAGTATTTCAAAGAACTTTACTGTCAGTATGTTTTTAGTAGCAATTATCATAATTTCTGTTTCTTCATTTGTAGCTGTTATTAAAAAAACACTATCAGAACTACCCAAAAGTACTTTTCAGGGATCAGTCATTCTAGCTACATTCAAGTTACAGAATCAGATTGATTCTCGATTATTATCAGATCTTGTTATTAATTACGAGCTCAATTTTACTAAACCTTACAGAATTATTACAGTGTTATATGGAACAGTGCATACGTAAAATTTTTTTCTACATTGCGTTTTTTCAAATTGTTTTAATTTTTACTCATAGCACAAAATCAGCATGGTTTTCTCAATTGGCTACAAAAATCAGGATAATATTTGCAACAGAGGATACATCTCCTGATGACATAAGTTCTGGATTTCATTATCCATATCAAAAAGCAACGAAAGTAAAAGAAGCTGCTAGAGCTGGTGTCATTTTTTTTTAACCCTGCTTCGTTACTTATCAAAATGAATATAATAGATATTAATGTTAATAATCGATGGGTTAGTACTATGGCAAATTATGTCAAATTATTATATGTTGACCTCTTTCATTTAAATTGCGCTATCTATATTTTTTTACTTTATAGAAACGTCGCACTTATTTTTATAGTGAAATCTCTGGAGTGCGAGAAAATTTGTCAATTAAAATTACAAAGCAGTAAAAAAAGTTGTCCTGTAAAAAAAGTAAAAAAAGCTAATTTGTTCTGATCAGAGTACAGAGTTTACCAGAAGAAGGACAAGGGACAAGCCTCCATGTATGATTCTGAACTCAAAAAGTTTGTAGGATGGGGCTCTTAGTGCTGTTATGTCACATACTCTACAAATTGAGCTTAGCCCTACAAAAATAGCGTCTTTAAAACAGTTTGCTCTCAACACAAACATAGGTGTAATCCAAATTAAGATATTTGGCAGTCATAAAGATCCAAAGGAATTCTAAACCTAAGTTTGGCCCACAAAGTATCGGTATAGTTCCAGTTGGGTACATGACTACTGGCTTCACATTCTTAAGGCCTGACGAAGTAAAATTTAATAAAAGCTTAGATGTTTGATTATGACTGACTAGTATTTCAGCATACCTGTGAAAACCACATAATGTTGAATTAGAGTAACAACAAGGTAGACATAACACGAAATAAATGGTTTCTCAGTAAATATAGTCACAAAGTCTATTAGAAATGGAGGGAGAACAAATGGTAAAAAGGAAGTGAGAACCACCAAGAAAAAATAGTGTACCTCCCAAAAAAAGGTAGAGAAATCAACTTTTATCAATGATGTGAGTGTTACGAGTGTCATTGCAATGGCCAAATCAGAAGTATTGACTTAACAAAAGAATGATATTGAAAACGTAACTGCAGAGCTTAAAAAAAATGGCACGTGCCTTAATTGCTGGAATAAATAAGAATCTTGCAAACTATAAAGAAGCTATTGCAACTCTAGAACATTAGTAAGAACTTGACTTTGTCGTCTAAGAACTGAGATTCATGCTCAAAAATCAGGAATAGGTGATAGGTAATAGACCAACGGTGACCATTAATGGTGGCAAACCGAACATGATTGACTGTAGATAAGTGTTAAAAAAACAAGCTTTAGGGGCTTCTGGATTACTGACAAGAGCAATGTTGCTTTATAAACGTGACAAAAAAACCTTTTTAATTATAAATTTTACCAAAAATAAGTGTAGATACACAGATACATAACATGCAAAACCATACGCACGTGAGTGACACAAACGCACTTACACAAGTATTATACGTATAAATATACTAGTTGGGCTTCGCTCCCTTTTGCCTTTTGCGTGCCAAGCCCCTATTATGAGATAAGTCTCGTTTTTTCTAATAATTGATAATTATGTGTTAGTAAATGAATTCATTTTGATTGTACTAAGCCTTGAGTAAGCATATACTATATTAGTAAGTAAGCAAAAGAAAATGTTAAATTGTATCTTATCAGACTAGAAGGACTATGGTACTTCTGTAAAATACTTTTAAAAACAGGCTCTGTAAAGGGGGCTGGATAAAACATTTATTCTGCAGCATCAGATCTTCTGCAATCTCCAGCAATTACTTGACAGGCACACTTGGAAAATGGTTTTTAACATTAAGTGACACCATTCTATAATTGTGCCTGTCAACGAAGTGCTGGAGGTTGTAAAAGAGCTGATGCTGCATAATAAAATAGATAATTATAATACATATGATAATAAAAAGACTTTAAAGTGTTGCTTGAATCAGAACTATTTTGAATTTAATAATAGTTTGTACATGGTCAAACATGGCAATGAGAATTATAATGGGTAATCTATTTAGCCCTCTTCTAGCCGAGATATTTATAAATTATTTGGAAAATTGATGTATGTCGAGTCCACTAAGTGTAAATCTTGTGTGTTGGAACAGAAACGTAAATGACGTATTTTGTGCTTTTAAAGGATCACAGAGAAAATTACAGTTGTTTTAAATATTATTAATAAATTGTACAAAGTTATTGAATTTACTAAAAAACTAGAAAAAAATAGTTATCTAAATTTCATAGATTTGAAAATTAACAGAGTTTGTTGCCACTTAGAATTAAGTATTTTTCATAAACTAAAACACACAGATAGTCGAATTCATAATAAATCACTCCATCCGTATTCGCATAAAAAAATGCATTTTATAGCTATGTATATACTCTATTGCTGTTATTTCTAATGTCACATAATAATTATACGAAAGAATTCAAAATGTTTACCTAATAATAAACGAAGATAAAAATTTTTTCCATGTTTGTACATTAATAAAAAATAATAAAAGTAAAACAGCACTATCTAAAAAGTCCGACATATATAGCTTGCAATGTGGGTCATATGACGAAGAGTACATAGGACAAACTGGTAGAACTTTTGCTAAACGTTTAAAAGAACATGTTAAAGACTTCGTTAATGGTACAGAAAAGTCAAAGTATGCATCTCGTTTGCTTCAATCTAATCATGATATTAATTGTAAATCTTAAGTTTTACATATAGCTACTAAGAGCAAATTGTTAAATTTTTTGGAAGCAGCTGAGATTGGTAGTTTGAGGGACACTAATCGTTTGCTTAACTGTCAGCTAGATTTGAATGACTCACCTCTATTAAATTTGAAGTAAGAGTATGCTGTTTAAAGTATCAATAAGTTGACGAGATGCTGATATGTATAGGTACTATTTGTGAAGCCGAATGCAGTTCAGTTTCTAAACCTCTGTATCTGAGGAAAGTACAGTGTACCGAAACAATTGTAACACCCGTATTTATTAATAAATTGTAAAGATTGACGCATAAACTTGTTTTTCATTTATTTTAAAATGGATTCAAATCTGCATGAAGTGACGACCGAAAGTATTAAGTATTAAAAGATCATAAAACCTACGTAGAAAGAGAGATCCCCACTAATTTTTTTTTTTAGATTAGCTTCAGTGCCTAAGGTCCCTTTGCTTACAATTTGCAGTTTGGAGACCCATTGCATATTAATAGAGATTAAAAAAAAATTTTGTTAAGTGATTACACCTTGAATCTTTTAGCAGAAGTTTATCTACTGTTGGTATGTTAAGTTATGTTGCAATAAATCTCAGCAGATGCTGCCTCATTGTATACAGTAAACGGGAAAATATTCAGTAAAGTTTGTCTTTTAATGTATCATACTATATTTTAACACTTTATTAAATATCTTAAATAATTTAAAATGATAATACATTATAAAAAATTGAGCTGTACTTTGTTAGATTTTTTGTAAGTCTTCATTGCAGTTTCAACTCAACTTTTGCATTTTAAGATAGTACGAGCATATGTCCGATTTAATCTTTGTTCAGCTTAATAATACATGCAAGAATTTTTTTTTTAAATTATACGTTAAAACGTTAAAAAAATCCATTTTACAGATAACTGTAGAGGATAAGAAAGAACCCACTTCTATACAACATTAATTGATTACTTCTTATCAGAAAGAAGCAAAATTTTTTAGTGGCCTGGGCTGGCATTGTGTCAGTATTATTACCAAAAAAAATAACTAACTGTAGAACTTTTGGCTCATTGTCAAATTGAAATGCTATTAATACTGCATTTTCTAAATAAAAATCCGAAAAAAATGAACTACTTAAAGTCGATTTGGTCATTTGAGATGAGGCTTCTATGATCCTGAAAAAAGCTTTAGGAATAGTTAACAGGACTTTGTGTGATTGATGTATTACACACATACATTTTACTAATGAATTAGTAAGTTAAGGAGGTTTACGTCAAATACTTCCTGTCATACGATATACTAATAGCAGTATGGTTATATCAAAAACTATTAAGTCATCATTTTTTTAAAGTTTTATTTGTATTGTTTAATAAAATACAAACATTTGTTCAGTTTATAAAAATTTATCTAAATTACTTTTTAAAATTGAAGGGGGAAAAGTAAAATCACTGGAAATTTTGAAAAATAACAAGTCAACAATGTGTATTTAAAAATATTTAGTAAAAAAAAACAAATGCTTATTAAATAGTGCAACTCTGACTTCTCATATTAGATAAATTATTTCTTGAAATAACAAAATTTTAAATTGAATTAAAAATAATATTACTTATTACAGCATAGATCATGCTACATACGAAGGTGTCCAACAATCAAATGCAAACGTCTACATAAATTTATTTATTAAAATACCAAGCAATATTTGTAAAGGTTTGCCACTCTATGAACTAAATTTAATGTTAAAGCAATAGTTTCATGAATAAAAAATTTAAATAGAGCCAGCAGTTTGTGCAATGGCACACAATATTAGTATAATATCGAAGCATTCGCAATGACAAGTAACATTTGAAAAAGCCTTTATTTCCTCATGGACAACTATATATATCATTAGCAATATGCAAAACTATAGAAGAAATATTTACGTTATCTGAATGTAAGAATAATTCAGAATTATGAAATGTTATTTGGAAAAAATTTTTTTATTCATAGGAAAGACTTTTTTCTGACCGTAAGAAAATTAGCGAATTAGAAGTAATCACCTTAAAAATAACAACACTATTAAGTATAAGCATATGACGTGACATGTTAACATTTTATTATGTTACAGTTTTATTAGCAATCATTTAAGTTAAAATTTTAATTCAGGATAACTACTAATGGTATTTTTTCTTAATAAAATTATTTTTTTAATTTTTTTTTAGCAAAATTGGTTTGTTTTTGTTTAAACTTTGTTAACATACCAAGAAAAAATAATTTGAAACACGTAAAGTTTCAGATTGCGTACTAAAAATCTAAACTTATCAGGATTGTAGTTGTATATAAAATAGTTACCTTTACGTGTTAAATAGTTGTTTGAAAAATTAAAATTGCGTGTATATATATATACAGGTATATGTATATAGGTACATACATATAGGTGCGGGAAGTGGTGGGGGTCCAGAAAAAATGCATGGAAAGTTGTGTGAGATCTGAAGAAGGTCTACGGTGTTCTGTGGGGGTATGGAGATTCTGATTTAGACCAGAATCGTGATGTGTTAGAATAAGGGTGAAAATGACAGATTATTACCTTATTTTGTGGGAGGCCTGTGGGGCTGTGGGGGACTGTAGGAGTTGTGTTAAACGCCTCTTATAATAAAATATATGCCATAGGCAAATATATTTATCATTTTACCAAAAATGATGTACTAAATGCTTCAGTCGATTACTACGTCATGTATGGATCAATTAATCTGAAAATTTTTGCAAAAAAGCAAGTGATACTTTTTGCCAACAGCAAAACATAATCTAGATTATCGAAAACCATAACTTTAGTTTAAAACTCAAAAAAGGGGCTATACAATCTTTACTGGCTTGTGCCTCATTCAAGAACTTATAGTTCTGACAACGCCTTGAAGCAAAATACAGTAGTTTTAGTTTTCTTTACAACATAACATTTCTAAAATATCAACACCAGCAATATTCTCAGGCACTTTAGAGAACCAAAATAAGTTGCATCCAAGAGTTTGGTGGTGTTTAAGTTGCAGAATCAAAATCTCATAAACTTAACATTTCAACAGAAAATGTTCTTACAGATTCAAGCAACTCTTTTTTAGCGTTTTAATCAGGGTTTCTTGTATCATACAAAGATTAATCGTAAAGCAGTAATTTTTCTTGATATGTGTATCTCAATAAGACGGTTATCAGGCTTGCAAATTCGTTGATTTAATTGTTTTAAAGTAAAAACTAAGAGCTTGTAACGCTAATTACCTTTTTGAAGCATTCGATTTTGTAGATTGAAAGATGGTGCATTAATAACAGCCGGTTTATAATGCTTTCTTTTCGAAAACCCGTAATGGTAAAGAGTTTAGTACAACTGCAAGGTTATCGATCCAAAATGTATAGTTTTTGTTAAATGTGTTTTAATTAAATAAATACTGAGAACTTAACTCCAATGAGAAATAATAGAAAGATAGAAGAGTGGTAGGATTGGCTGAAACCATTTATTGCTTTGAGAGCAATATTTGACGGAAATAGTTTTTGAATGCATGTATGCTATATGTTTCAGGCAAAATTTTAAACGGTGATGTTCAATAAACGTCTGGGGCTGCTGAATTTCGTATAATGGCCCATGTTAATCTGGGTCAAATATCCAACAATAAAGTGTCAAATATGTTAGTATACATTTTTACTTAAAAAAAAATAAAACATAAAATTAAAATGTTTGCTTCTGAGCTTTAGTTGCATTTAAGACACTTAATCAGAACCGTTGGGCTGCACTGTTCATGCTCCCTTCCCTATATACACATGTTAACTATTCAAACGGCTCACGCAGTTTCATACTTGAAATATACGTTGTTGTATATTATGAAGTATGTTATAGATTTTTGATACGATAAAACTTGACCACTTCCGAGCTGGTATGCCTAACGTCGAATACTAGAGTAGCAGCAGCAGCAGCACCAGTACCTAAATATATTTATTCATACGTCTGATCATGGCAACGACTGAGCCAATCGGAGAAAGCACGCAGATTGTTTTGAATCTGTCATTTTTTTCGAGCTCATTTACCACTCCAGAACAGAACATGAAACGCTCTGCTTAAAAAATAGATATCGAACAAAACATGAAATCTTGAGGAAGATTGAAGATTTGGGGCTTCAAACACAGAGACAAGTATGAACTACAGGAAACGTATGTCCCAATATCTGGCTTAGATTTGATAAGATCGGTAATCTTAATCAATAAAGACCACGATTTGGAAACTTTATTGATTGATGTGAAGGCTGCCTTTTCTAATTGTGCAATTCAATAGGAGATTCACATTAAGATTCCCGATCGTACAAAGGTAGATTAACAAAAAATGAAGTTGGTAGCTAAAAAAGGCTCTTTATCAAGTTAGCTGAAAAAATGAAACGAACATTTTAGTGAAGCAGCTCTGGAACTAGGATAACCCGTATACACCAGCAAATTTCGTCTTTACACACAGAAAAAAAGAGAAAGATTTTTTTGTTGTAATCTTGTATGTTTATGGTAGGATAATTTATAGTAACTGCATTATAAAATTTAATGGAAGCCCGATAGATTTGCAAAACAAACTTAAAACGTCTGGTTTTACTGAAGTTTACATGTTTTCGGGTACTACAGTAAGAAAAGATATGAAAGAATAGATATGAAGAATTATAACTCTGATCCTAATGGTTTACATGGACAAGATGCTGAAAATATTTGTATTCCAGGACTCTGAGTCTCAAAGGACCCTTATGGTGACTAACCAAGTATCTAATTGACAAAAGAAAAAAAGAGAAGAACCAGAAGATACAAAGAATCTAGACAAAAAAAGCAAGAAAAAATTTTCCGTACAAAGAAGCAGTTGGCAGCTAACTGAACTTGGCTAACACAACTCGTACTAATATTCCGTATTCCTTGGATGTATTGCACATATACAAAATTTGCCTAATGGAAAATGCTTGGAAGATGCTAAAAAAAGTATTTCGTTGTTTGCAATACACGACATATCAAGGCCTGGTATCTAAAGATCCTGAAGATGGTATGAAAGCTTACTCTGATGCTAATCTATCTGATTGTAAAAGCTCCATTGTAATTAAAAGATACAATTTTTTTAATAAGCTATTATCATTCAAAGTGCATCAAAAACTCACCCAAAAGATTTTGATCGTGTTTGAGTTATATGACTGCATGACAGTAAGTATGATTTGATAGTTAGAATGCATAATATTGAATATAGCAGTGAAAATTAATCACATGTCCATGTACGTATACAGCTTGGGATATGTTCCTTGTAAGTTCCAAGATGGTAAGAATTCAACAAGAGAGTTGAATTGCAAATTTTTTTGCCTAGAACCTGTCTCCCTATTCATACATACAAGTGTGTTTACAGATATAGTCTAAGTGAAAGCTTGGTTTATTTCCCTTATTTCTGTATTTTATTACTGCTGCCTCAATGTAGCATCGATCATGAGGGAGTGTGGGATATGTAGTATATGCTTAGTGCTAATTTGGATATCTGTATAATTAGGGATGGCACGGTGAGTCTGCGTAAGCTTTTTATAGCTAACTGTCTGTTCTGTGTAGTCTTCCTCAGAAAACACGAGTGCGTTAGAAGCTAAAGCTTCCCATTGGCTTTGTATTCGTTAAAATGAGCTGAATTTAATTTACTTTATAGTTTGTCAAGATTGTAGAAGATTCAATTAATAGAGATAGTTTTAGTGAATTAAATAAGTCACATTAATTTCATTGTAATTATACTGTTTTCCCTTTAATCATCCACTATTACACAGGCATTCAACTAATAAATAGGAATCTTAGGACTGTCTTATGACTGCGACTATAGTGGAAGTGTTAAGCATATATTAACTACGATGTAGTAGATCGAAAATATTACACTTATTAACACTTAAATAGATATATTTAAAAATAGAAGTATGGTCATCTTAAGATTACGAAATCTCTTTTCATGATACCAAGAGAGACTCTAGGAAAGCGTGCGTACTAAGTAACGACTGTACAGAGAAAAAAGTGATGCATACTTCTTATGAAAAATGTGCAAACAATCCACGAGAAGAGGGCACTAGCGTTAAAGGTATCAAGCTATATGATTTCGTTTCAATGCAATCTATTCTCCGTTCACATGGACTGTAACCACAGATTATAGTCGTGAAACTGTTGGTACGTTCTCATATTAGCTACAGCCTATATCCATAGTCTACCTTGTTCCAAATGCATGTATTATAGCCGAGGATGAAATGCACGAACCAGTATGTTGCAGTCATATGTAATTAATAGCCTTACTGCATAGTAACCGATGCTCTAAGCACATGAGTTGTAACCGTGAAGAAGTCCTGGAAAGGCATCGATTTTTTTCCATCGCACTCTGGCATTTTATTGCTACTGTCTTTCACTCTCTCTCTTTCTTTCTCTCATTTTCTCCCTTTCTTTGTTTCTCTTACTCTCGTCTTCTCTCTTTCTTTGTTTCTTTTTTTCTCGTTGTCTCTCTTTCTCTTTCTCTCTCTCTCTCTCTCTCTTACTGTACAGGGCCTACTGTAAATGAAACTAAAATTAAGTGCAATCTAATGTTAATTAACAAATATATATATGTATATATATATATATGTGTATGTATAGATTGCTATGTTAAATTGTCGCCGTTCAAATTAAATTAAAATCTGTAAAAATTATGTAACCTTTGTTTAATACTGTAGACAATATCAATATTATAAAATCTTTGTACTTCAAAAATTGCCATTTGGGTGTAATGTCCTTGGCATAAATAAATAGCTTTCAAATCAAAAATCTCTCTCTTACAATTATAAACTATCGTTAATTTTTTTTTAGATTAAAGCACAATTGTTGGCAATGCCTCAGTTGCAGAGGACGATTCACCGATCACATATGCCACGAATAGTTGTTCATGATACCGTAGTACCCTTTGTTAAATTGGTTAAGAATTTGGGCCTTATTTCTACTGACGATCTTACTTGGATCGCTCAGGTTTCTCGGGTTTGTTCGGTTGTCCACGGTGCATTGCATAGGCTTTGGTTTAGGGCAAGCTGGTTGTGGTCGATAAAGAAAATGCTTAATATAGTTGTAAGAATAATTTTCGGGATTGGCTGCGACGCCGAAATAAGGCCTCTTTATTGGCAGCTCAGTTGGCTGACTGTTGGATCCCAGGGGAAATACTTCCTGCATTGTATGGTTTATTGGTTGCTTACCTTAGGGAAACGAAAATACTTGGCAGATCTGCTTCCACAGACTGAGGGCCTGAGGCGATCTACCAGGCATGTCACGGCTGGCCTTTTTATCTTTTTTGCAGGCACAGTCACGTATAAGCGATCTTTTGTTTCAAGTCCTTTGAAATTATGGAAAGAGATCCCTGACTCTGTAAGATTGAAGGTTCCTTACAAATCTTTTAAAGTTGTACTTTTTTAATAATTTGTTTGAAGTTAAATGATGTATAATTTTGAATTTTGAGAGTTCATTATAAGTATTAAGATAGGGTTTGAGGCACATAAACATATACATACATGCATTTGCAAGCATATTTATTGGATACAAATTATATTGTATTAATCGTTATTAAAATGCGCCTTATAGATTATTCAAATAATTTGTTATTTACGTCAAAGATCGGTCATAGTGTATATTTATGTTTGATCTATATAATAATATTTGTAAACCTTTATGTATTTTTTTATGTTGCCATGCGGTTAATTAATCCTTGGCATAACTAAATCTATCTTCATCATCATCATCATCATCTCTCTCTCTCTCTCTTTATCTCTCTATATTTATTTATACATATACGTATATATATACATGTATAAGATCAGGAGAAAAATAAGGGAAGAAACCTGCTTTTTCTGCTACTGATTTGATCGTTGAAAAAAATTCTTACTTAACGTTACAACAAATCTCACCTGATCTTGCAACAGAAATATCGGTTTCAACTGAAGTTAGTGTTTATAAGGGTATATCGCATTGCAGATGGTGTGATCGTGCCTTAGTGAAAATAGCGTCGTTAACGTGCAACAGTATACTTATGTATGCAACTTTTACTTATGTGCCTATTTAAAGTCTACATATAGATAACTGTTGTGTACAATTATACTGTTACATAGTGAAAAACGCCATTCTCTCTAAGGCACGGTCACGCCATCGGGTGAATGAGTTTTATGCGATATACTTTCATTCTTGGAAAACCATTTACTGTAAAACTTAAAATACGTTCAACTTTAAAATAACGCATAGTGGCCCAAAATGCACAAATATTTTCATGTGTGGGAAAGATATATATTTTCAAGCCAGAGAGGTACATGTATCGTATTTTAATGATCAATCCTGTTTATTTAAACAACAATGATCCTTTCATGTTAATTGATATATATTTGTCTTAATTAACAAACTGTGTGGTTAGAACAGTGCACTGTTTAAGGATGTTAAAAGCGGAATAAGCTATATAGCAACTTAGTACGATTTGAAATATTAATTCAATCTCTAATGTAAAAATGTACTTCTCACGCAAAGCAGACACCGCTTATTTTATCACACATACAAATTACAATCAATTTTTACCATTTTAATTTTTAATACTGTTATAAATTATATACATGCATTTAATAATTTATAATTTTTGTTTACTATTCCTAAGCTGAGTAAGGGCTGAAGCACTTTTTATGCGTGCATCGAAGGCATTAAATAATTGTTTGGCACCTTAAATATCTAAAGATTGTTCCCATAAGATTTGAGCAGAAAGTGTGCAGTTTGTTACAAAAACAATGACCTTGACATTTATACGTTTAACCTAAGTACGTGCATCAGGGCTGGAAACGTCGTTTGAGCAATAAGTTCTGGCATAATTAGTCAAACATATATACAGACATAGGAAAAGCTGTGACAAAATTCAAAAGGGTGATGGAAAAAAAATCAATGTCTCCATACGATTTCTTCACAGTTGCAGCTTATGTGGTCATAGTTAATGGCCCCAAGGATTTTATAATCTTACGTTTTCCGGTAAAGAAAAAAATTATCATTTCCCTTAAAAATTTATCAAGGTATACAGAAAAAAAAGTTTTGTCAAAATCAAACGTTGACTCCATTTATTTATTTAATATTTTTTTTTTAAAAAGCCAGTTTTTAATTTAGTTTTTTCTACTGTTTTTGCTTCTATTGATCTGACAGAAATTGTTTGACCACTGATCTCTTTGCCATACAACTTTCTACAAAATAGACACTTTTACGAATGCATTATTTATTGTAAAATACACATAAGGGGCAGGAAAGTGCAAAAAAAATATCTTATACCAAAAAATTTTCAATCAATGTAGGTAAAAAGAGTCATGTCAATTTAAATGTACCCATGAAAATATATGGATAGTGTATGAAACAGCAAAGAGCTATCTAGGACTTTTCAAAGTAGTGATTAATTTTTTGTTAAACGATTTTCGAAATAGAAACTGTAAAGTGTTATTACAAACGTCATTGACGGTTTATTTACATTTAGCATTGATAAGAGCATTGTATTCAATATTAATAATAATGACAACAGCAAAATTATTGATTTTTTTTAATTTTGACGTTTTCTCGCAAAAAGTTATATTCCGCAACTTAAACAATGGAAATATCTTTGTGCAACAAAAAGGTTCTCCTGTAGGAAAAAGTTGTTTGTGTAAATTAAAGAAACATACGTCTCAGGGAGAGCGAGTTATAAGGACTTTTAAGAAGGATAAAAATCGATTATCCTTTTCTTCAAAAATTTACTAAATAAATTACTTACAGCTGTTACAAAAATTTCTGATGTACATAAAAGAGCGTCTTTTTTTATTAATTGTAATACAATCATTGATGTAGTGTTTTAATAAGGAACTGATAAGTGTCATCTAGAAACACCTTACCCTCAAAAGCTTTACGATTTATCTTCGACTGCCAAGGAAAACTGCTACCACCTATTGGTGTATCTTGGCACCATTATATGCTCTCTCATTAAAAATAAAATAGGTGAAGTTGATATTAAACTTCAATCCTTTAGTGAATTCTTTAGTACAGATTATAAAAATCTGAGTGGCGTCCCTTAACTTTTTTCTCACAGTTGTCAGTATTCAGTCAAAATGATCATTAGTATACAATAAAATAACATTTACAGAAGTATAGTTACCTAAAAAAACTATGCTGCTTAAAGTCCCCATAAATATGATAGAATTTCTTAGAGGAAACGGTAAATTCCTAAACATCTTCATAAGAATTATAGAAAACCATTTGTCTATTCGATTGGTAAGAAAATCTACAAACGATACAGTGAACCAAACCAGAAGTCCATTTTTATGAACCTAAATAAGGCTATAGATCCTAGATAATTCACAAATTGTCAGTTCATCCACTCTAGGAGCTCTCGTCCACAATAATATGAATAAAAAATAGAATAGCAATAGGCTAAAAAATAACTGCAAAATTATTTTAAGTAAAGTAAGACAACAATTCTACTCAACTAGGATAAGGCTGACTCTTGAGAGTGGAACTTGATGTTCGTACGGATAGTTTTCTTGAGGTTGTTCAACTTCCTTGCGTCCATTGACCTACAGTGTAAAACTTAGGAGGCTTGTTGATAAGTGAGAGTAAGAGACAGCAAGTTAAAGGCTTTATAAATTCCACAAAAAAAAAGTTTAAAAACAAAACAGTTGGAAAGTTCTTAAGCGCATTCAGTATATCAGCCAGAGTTTCTACTTTGCCAACCTCTCTATTGTGAGAAATTATGGTTCATAACTGATTGATAAGCTGTTTAAATATAAAATAAAGAGAAGACTCCCCACTTTATGGGATTGATAGAGCCCAAATTTAATGCAATCCGTTGCTAATCAAGAGAGAAAAGTTACATTTCCTGATTATGAACGAGTGTGTTAGTGTGCATAATCTGAAATTAAACTTTTAAAAAAAAGTTATGCATTGAATTATCTAAAACTGAAATTGGGCCTGTAACATGAAAAGGTAAACACTGCTGTTATAGAAGTTTTTTAATTATTGAGATTAAAAAATTGAAAGGTACCATAAACGGCATTACATAACCTATAAATCTGTGTATGTTTAGTAAGTTTATAATTTGAACTGCATAATTTTAAAAACCATGAGGGGACTGGCATTTTTCTTTTTATTTTCAAGGCTTTGTAAGAATTTCAGAAAGTTTAATGCACAATTTTTTGAAAAAAGTTACATTTCAGATTATTCACACTGATACACTCGTCTATTAGTACAAAATGTAACTTTTCTCTCTCAATTTGCAAAAAATTGTATTGAATTTGGGCTTGACTGATTCCTTAAGGTGTCAGCTCGGGGGCTCTTCTCAATATTTTGTATTTTAACAGCTAGATAATTAGTTATTTCCCATAATTTCTCACAAAAGAGAAGTTGGTAAAGTAAAAACTCCGGCCGATGTACTAAATGCTCTGAACAATATAAAGGTGAAGGCTCCTAAAGTTGATAAACTGATAAAATAAACTTTCCAATCAATTCCTGCTATTTTTTTATTAATAAAAAAAACACACAAATAGTGCTGTGGCAAACTAAAAAGTGGTTGCAGTTCTTCTTTGTCTGCGGATGTTTTTCCTAAATCTCGTATTTTAATTAGAAAAAGCAATTATACAAATCAACAGTAAAAGTTAACGATAGCTGTTATGGATTACATCGGCTAACTGTGATAAAATACAATCACTCTTTGTACTTGCCTAAAATTCTTATTACTAGTTCTGTATGGTACGTTTGATTCTTTATCTAATACAAAAACCTTTAGCTTTAAGTAAATTTCAAATTTTTTTTATACAATCTCATCTCTTAGGAGTGAGCCATAGTGTTAAATTAAGTTATAACAATTTTTAACATAGCCAATGGTAAATTTAGAAGTAAGAACTCGAGACAGGCCGAGAAGATTATTATATAATTGCTTTTTTTCTTTTTTCATCGACCACCATTTAATAGCTGGACTGAGCCATCTGCATAGTCTTCAGATAAAATTGTTCTTATTGCATCATTTCGTGTTCACATGTTACCAGCCCCAAGATTTAGTTGGGAATCTTGAATGAACCACATAAATAAGTCTAAACACTTTGAGGTTGATCACATTATAGTAACTTTTATTATTCTTCCTTTTTTTAACTTAAAAATAAGTATCAAGGCTATTTGCTTTCAATTCAGTTTAAAACTGATTAATACAACGTTGAACAAATTTACAGACATTGTTAGGCTGGGTACGGATTTTGCTGAGTGAAGAAAAAGGCCTTAAATGGTCTATAAAATTAATTTTGGAGATTTTGACATTTGTGGCATAGGTCAGAGCAAACGTAAACATTTTAAGCCTTAACACAAGCATATGAGAGACGTCAATGACAGCGATAAGAGATATGTGGTATGTGCTTACTGCCATTCCAAAAAACATTTGTTTTGATTTCACAGAGGTTCTTGATCATTTGTTGAATATAATTACAAGAGAGTATGTGGGAATACTATTAATCTCTTTGTACATTAAAAACGTAATTAAGAAGCTAGATATCAATAAGCTACAAAATGAATGCGAGATAGTTATAAGTAAAGTAAGACAAATTATTAACTAACCAAGATAAGGCATACATTTGTTAGGAAAGCCATATGTGCGTAGATATAGTTTTCTTTAAATAATATACTTCCTTATTTTCGATGAATTGTACTACGAAATATTAGTAAAGTCTTATGTTCGTTTGTCTGGCTGCATGAATGAGTCTTTATATCTCCTTAAATTATTTTTTCTACGTAAGGTTAACTCAAGAGTTAACATTATATACTTTTTATCTAATTTTTTCCATTATACATGATTCCTCTGTCAAAACAATTTTTTGATAGAATTTTTAAAAAAAGACAATAAACCACAAAAAACACGTAAATCACCTTATACTTTAGGAGTGGATACAATACATTTAACTATTCGAAGTATACAAAAATGTTTTAAATACAAAAAACCTTCTGCTTTGGGTTAACTTTTAATTTTTTTATACTATCTAAGTTTTGAAAACAAAGTCATAGTGTTAACTTTAGTTGACAAAATTTGCAAAATAGCCAGTGGTTTATTCAGAACGAAGAACTTTAGAGTGGCCAAGAAGACTCATTTAAATAATGGCTTACTTTTTTTTTTATTAATAACTACTTAATAGCTGGAATTAGCCATCTTCATAACCTTGAGATACAGTTTTACTTGTAACATCATTTCATGTTTACATGTTACGTCCCCAAGATTAAGTTGGAAATTAAGCAAATAGATACCACATGAATAAATCTTTAAATCGTTAAGTTAATTACAATACTGCCCTCATTATTATTCTTCCTTTTCTTCCTAACTAGAAAATGAGTATTAGCACTATTTTTTTTAAACGTAGCCTAAAACTGATTAATACTGCATCAGAAAAACTAAAAAATAATATAGTTGTGTCCTTATAAAAATTTATACTTACAACTTAATTCTTTCTTTTTTCATTATTAAATAACATTAGGATTTCCCTAAAGATTACAATGAGATATTGCTAAAATATTGGACAAACTTAAATTAATAACAAATAGTCCTGAGTTTAAAGACTTTTTTTTATTCTTATTTGCATTGTAATTTTGACAATAAGAACAAGTTGATAGTAATACAAAGATAAAATTGTATGGATGATAAATCTTATCAGGTTTAAGCTGTGATGTGAGAGTTTTCTGTTGACAGTAGTTTGTTTAATAGTTAACAATCAAAAAAAAAATTTGCACACAACATTTTATAAGACAAAATCGTCATCTATATCTGAAGTGGTATGTAGGGGTTTAACATGAAAATTAAATACACATATTATAAAGTTATTTTCCACTGCTGTTAATGCCACTACACTGCAAAAGTATCTTAAGGTGTTCAAATATTTTTGAGGTTGGCCTAAGTCAACTAAATAATATTTATACTAACTAAATACAAGAATTTCAAGATATCCGAATACTTCCAAGGTTCACTGAAGATTCACTTTACGTCTGAACGTAAGATTCACTTTAAGCAATTTTTTAATAATTACTTTTTTGATCCAACAAGAAAAGCTTCACATTTTATGTTTGATGGTACATTTTTCAAATAATGACCCATGTATATAACTAGTTGAATATTTAAAATGCGCGTTAGGTCTTAAATTTATTGGTCTGTGGCTCTTAAGTAATTATTTATAACTATATCAACCGAAAAGCACATGAAGTCTATAACATCTGTACGTTAAAAGCCATTTATATACCTACATTCAATGTATTATTACCAACTTAAAATCAAAGGCTAGCTTGCTCAAAAATCTGATAAGGCTCTTTTTTGCCATTAGGTTTGAAAAGGCTCTCTCTTGACATTGCCTTGGGAATGAATTTTGGTAGCCCTAACTTGATGATATTTGTGTTTGCATTTAAACATCTCTTAACATTATATGAATGTATGATTTTGAGTCTAAACAAATTGATCCTATGCATGGGTAGTTTTCCCCTTTTTACCCATGATATGATATCCCATAGCAATTGAGTCGATTGACCTCTGCATAAGTAAACAGCATTAGTAGCACATTTTCCTAAGAAACTTACTGCTGGTAGTAAATTAAAATGCAATAACTAAATCAAAACTACGTGTCTGCACTACGAAAAATGTATATGGACTGCAATTTAGACCTTGCAAATACATTATTTAAATAATCTTTAAAGATTTTTAACACTGTAGGACTTGATAATGACACACACAAATGCACTTTATTAGATTTTATTCCCTTACACTATATACACTATGGCTACGGTTTTGTTAGTATGCTGTAGCACAATTTAACCATCGCACAGCTAGTAGCCACAGTTAAAAAAATGAGGTGTGCTTACTTCATAAACTAATTTCAGAAATAAACAAGCGTCATTGGGACTTCAAAATCAAGGATTCCAAGATCAAAATTCAGTTTGAAAATTTAATTGGAACTTGAACAATTTTTGTCAGGTGTTATTGTTCCTTTGGGATATGTAGTAGTTTCCCTTAATGTAGTCTGTTTGATCTCTAATTTAAATTTTGAACTGAGTTTCCAAACTTTGTCCCAAAAATTGTACATGTACAAGATTTTCTCCCAGTAAGTAAGAGGGAGTTCCTTGACAGTATCTCCTTTTTGCTTAATTCATCTTATTTCAAATTTAATGATAAATTTTTTAAGCAGGTTTTGGATTGCCCTATAGACGGTTATTGCAGACCTTTAATTGTTGGAATAGTTTTGGAGCAAAAAATATTCATCACTGTGAATTACATTGTCTTCTGGTGTTATTTAATGGATGATTTTACTTAACGAAAAAACAATATTTTTAAGCCAGTACCTAAGTTTTGATAATCTAAAGCTAGGAGTAAGTGTGAGGGCAAAAATTGTTTTATGATAAAATATTTATATGTAAAAACTTATTCTTTCGGTTAGAAGTATTACCTATTAAAATAGAATAACCAGAAATCAATTATATATCATACTTTTTTAATGACTGGGATGCAATTCCGCATTTCAGCATTATAATAATACAGCATAAAAAATAGATGCTGTAATAAAACAATAATATATTTTAACAAAATTTTGTATTATAAACATATTAATCTTGAGCTTTCGTATGTCGTTTCAAATCTTCAAGCCTTGGAAGTCCTTATCCAGACTTTCTACAAACTTATTGAATCTTATGGTAACTGTTAATTTTTACATGTCTACTTAAATGTGTAGATATCCTGATTCTTGCATCACAATGTACGCAATTTATTGTTCTTCCTGAATCGTGTTTCTTTTGATGTATAATAAAGTTTTGTTATAAGGTCAACAAAATTTCACATGTATGTAAGTGTGGTTAGTGCAAGTGATTTATGCAGATTGAACGTGCTTTCAAAATATACATTAATAACATGGTACAATTTTGTAAAATTCAGCATAACTCCTGATTTGTCAGCAAAACTGTCCCCCTCTGCATATGATTGTCGACATACGTCACTTTATATATATGTAGTCTTAAAGAGGGTCATTAAAATTTCCCTCTTGATCCTTCGCCCCTCTATTAAAAATAACCACGTGGTTTTACCACATGGTGAGCCGCATAGTTTCACCATGGTTTACCACGAAGTTTTTGTCACAAAATGCCACATGGTTCTTAAAACCAGGTAGTTTTGTAATACCACGTGGTTTTTTCACCAAGAAGTTCAATAAATTTCACAAATATAACCTTCTTCTTTCTAGTTCTATTAATAAATTTTTTTCTTGTCTTGTTATATACTATCGTAATAAATACTTTTACAAACAGTTTTCTGAGCGATTTCTAATCCTCTATTAAAAAAAATCACGTGGTTTCACCACGTAGAAAAACCATGTGGTAAGCCACGTGGTTTTATATCATAAATCACGTGGTTTTGTTTCAAATTAACACAGGGTTCTAAAAATCATATGGTTTTATTACGACTATAGGGTTTTTTAAAAACCAAGTGGTATTTTTAAACAAAATTATGTGGTTTATGATATAAAACTACGTGGTTTACCACAAGGTTTTTCTACGTGATGAAACCACGTGTTTTTTTTCTATTTTTGAGAATATCGGATAAGACAAACAAACAAAGCAAATAAAGTGATCTCTATTTTATATTTAGAAGCTGCAATAAGTTCATCAATCACAATAAATATTTTTCTTACTACCTCCCCCGAAAGTTCGAGTTTCGGTGGCTGTAAATTTTATATCGCATAGAGAGGTCAGGAGAAAAGCTCCCAGCTCCTTACTTTTCTTAGCGTGAGAGAGAGGTAGAGAGAGTGAGCAGCAGTGCAAATGTTCATTAGTATTAAGTATTTACCTACGCAGCGTTTATTAATTTTTTTTCAAGGTGTGAGAAAATTTGGAGCACGTGTCGAACTCAAGTGTGATCATAAATTTGTCGTGCAATACATGTTATCTCTTTCGGTAATATGTAACGTAGAAAATTTCTAACCTAAATCTGAATATAGAAACAATTATAAGATAATTGTTAAAAAATGTCATCAATATCTAACTCTTGACTTTTGCAGCAACCAATGCCGAGAGTCAAAGAAATAATCATATTAGCGTATAAATGATTGAATACTGTTGTTAAGCAAAAATAATATTTATACGACATTATTAAGTACCTCATAAAATTTAAAGGATTCTTAATAAAATTAATTGTTTTGACTGACTTTTTCGCATTTCGGGCCTGTTAACATCCACTAACCAACAACCCTTGCTTCACTTGGGTCGTAATTGTTATTGGATGATACAGGCTCATTACTTTTGCCCTAAACATAACTTACTACTACTGAAACTAATAATTTTCTGATTGTTAATAAACAACAAATTTTCGGCCGAAGCTGCAGGAAAAACAGTATACATTACACGGAACGTTACTTAATAATGCGTCTCGGCAGTTTACCCCTCGGCTTCGCCTCAGGGGGAAACTTCACCACCAGAGCGGAAAAGTTGTCCCTTGTAATATAATGTACTATGAATTACATGTTGTGTGTAGTTTAAAAATCTAGTTAATACATGTTAAAGAATGATGTTTCTATATTTCAGAGTATCTTTTTTGGGTTTTTTGTGTCATTACAAATGTAAAAGTACAAAATAACTATACACTATAGTTTAAGTTATAATTAGTTTAAGTCAATTTAATTTCATATATAATATATGAAAATAATACATTACAGCGTCTTACATTACTTTAAGGATAATTATATAATTAATTAATATGGTACGAAAATCACGTGAATTGTCACGTAAAAATCTCGTGATTTAAACTGTGATCAATCACACGATGCATAGCATGATATTTTTGAGCAAAAAGTCACGTGATAAATCACATGATTTTCTTTAAATTAACGTAAGAAAAATATTATATTGTAATAAGTATTACAATTATCAAAATTATAATAATAATTATCATGACTAAGATAAGTACGATTTTACTTGTAATTACAATTATTACCGTTCAAAGCCAGGATTATTAAGATACATGTACCTAATTAAGACTATAATCATTATTAAAATAATTATGTGATGATTATGATTATTCTGATTTTTCAATTATTGTGATGATAATAATATTTATAATAATAACAAAATAATAATAGTAATAATAACAATAATTATAATAATTTCTACAGTTACGACGGTGGTAACAAAAGTTTTAATGATGATAAACATGCTCATTCTTTTTATGATTGAAATGAGTATGATAATAATAATAACGATTCTTTATTGAAAATAACCACGTAATTTTACCACGTGGTAAACCACATAGTTTTACCACGTGGTTTACCCTGTAGTTTTTGTCTCAAAATGCCACATGGTTTTTAAAACCAGGTGTTTTTGTAATACCACGTGGTTTTTTACCAAAAAGCTTAATAGTTTTCACAAATATTACCTTTTTCTTCCTAGTTCTATTAAAAAACTTTTTTCTTGTCTTGTTATATACTATAGTAATATATACTTTCACAAAAAATTTTCTGAGCGATTTCTGTTTCTCTATTGAAAAAAATTACGTGGTTTCACCACGTGGAAGAACCATGTAGTAAGCCACGTGGTCTTAAATCATAAATCACGTGGTTTTGTTTTAAATTAACACAGGGTTCTGAAAACCACGTGGTTTTACTAAACCTATGGGGTTTTTTAAAATTCATGTGGTATTTTTAGACAAAACCACGTGGCTTATGATATAAAACTACGTGGTTTACCACATGGTTTTTTACGTGGTGAAACCACGTAATTTTTTTCAATAGAGAAACAGAAATCGCTCAGAAAATTTTTTGTGAAAGTATATATTACTATAGTATATAACAAGACAAGAAAAAAGTTTTTTAATAGAACTAGGAAGAAAAAGGTAATATTTGTGAAAACTATTAAGCTTTTTGGTAAAAAACCACGTGGTATTACAAAAACACCTGGTTTTAAAAACCATGTGGCATTTTGAGACAAAAACTACAGGGTAAACCACGTGGTAAAACTATGTGGTTTACCACGTGGTAAAATTACGTGGTTATTTTCAATAAAGAATCGTTATTATTATTATCATACTCATTTCAATCATAAAAAGAATGAGCATGTTTATCATCATTAAAACTTTTGTTACCACCGTCGTAACTGTAGAAATTATTATAATTATTGTTATTATTACTATTATTATTTTGTTATTATTATAAATATTATTATCATCACAATAATTGAAAAATCAGAATAATCATAATCATCACATAATTATTTTAATAATGATTATAGTCTTAATTAGGTACATGTATCTTAATAATCCTGGCTTTGAACGGTAATAATTGTAATTACAAGTAAAATCGTACTTATCTTAGTCATGATAATTATTATTATAATTTTGATAATTGTAATACTTATTACAATATAATATTTTTCTTACGTTAATTTAAAGAAAATCATGTGATTTATCACGTGACTTTTTGCTCAAAAATATCATGCTATGCATCGTGTGATTGATCACAGTTTAAATCACGAGATTTTTACGTGACAATTCACGTGATTTTCGTACCATATTAATTAATTATATAATTATCCTTAAAGTAATGTAAGACGCTGTAATGTATTATTTTCATATATTATATATGAAATTAAATTGACTTAAACTAATTATAACTTAAACTATAGTGTATAGTTATTTTGTACTTTTACATTTGTAATGACACAAAAAACCCAAAAAAGATACTCTGAAATATAGAAACATCATTCTTTAACATGTATTAACTAGATTTTTAAACTACACACAACATGTAATTCATAGTACATTATATTACAAGGGACAACTTTTCCGCTCTGGTGGTGAAGTTTCCCCCTGAGGCGAAGCCGAGGGGTAAACTGCCGAGACGCATTATTAAGTAACGTTCCGTGTAATGTATACTGTTTTTCCTGCAGCTTCGGCCGAAAATTTGTTGTTTATTAACAATCAGAAAATTATTAGTTTCAGTAGTAGTAAGTTATGTTTAGGGCAAAAGTAATGAGCCTGTATCATCCAATAACAATTACGACCCAAGTGAAGCAAGGGTTGTTGGTTAGTGGATGTTAACAGGCCCGAAATGCGAAAAAGTCAGTCAAAACAATTAATTTTATTAAGAATCCTTTAAATTTTATGAGGTACTTAATAATGTCGTATAAATATTATTTTTGCTTAACAACAGTATTCAATCATTTATACGCTAATATGATTATTTCTTTGACTCTTGGCATTGGTTGCTGCAAAAGTCAAGAGTTAGATATTGATGACATTTTTTAACAATTATCTTATAATTGTTTCTATATTCAGATTTAGGTTAGAAATTTTCTACGTTACATATTACCGAAAGAGATAACATGTATTGCACGACAAATTTATGATCACACTTGAGTTCGACACGTGCTCCAAATTTTCTCACACCTTGAAAAAAAATTAATAAACGCTGCGTAGGTAAATACTTAATACTAATGAACATTTGCACTGCTGCTCACTCTCTCTACCTCTCTCTCACGCTAAGAAAAGTAAGGAGCTAGGAGCTTTTCTCCTGACCTCTCTATGCGATATAAAATTTACAGCCACCGAAACTCGAACTTTCGGGGGAGGTAGTAAGAAAAATATTTATTGTGATTGATGAACTTATTGCAGCTTCTAAATATAAAATAGAGATCACTTTATTTGCTTTATTTGTTTGTCTTATCCGATATTCTCAAAAATAGAAAAAAAACACGTGGTTTCATCACGTAGAAAAACCTTGTGGTAAACCACGTAGTTTTATATCATAAACCACATAATTTTGTTTAAAAATACCACTTGGTTTTTAAAAAACCCTATAGTCGTAATAAAACCATATGATTTTTAGAACCCTGTGTTAATTTGAAACAAAACCACGTGATTTATGATATAAAACCACGTGGCTTACCACATGGTTTTTCTACGTGGTGAAACCACGTGATTTTTTTTAATAGAGGATTAGAAATCGCTCAGAAAACTGTTTGTAAAAGTATTTATTACGAAAGTATATAACAAGACAAGAAAAAAATTTATTAATAGAACTAGAAAGAAGAAGGTTATATTTGTGAAATTTATTGAACTTCTTGGTGAAAAAACCACGTGGTATTACAAAACTACCTGGTTTTAAGAACCATGTGGCATTTTGTGACAAAAACTTCGTGGTAAACCATGGTGAAACTATGCGGCATGTTAAAGAATGATGTTTCTATATTTCAGAGTATCTTTTTTGGGTTTTTTGTGTCATTACAAATGTAAAAGTACAAAATAACTATACACTATAGTTTAAGTTATAATTAGTTTAAGTCAATTTAATTTCATATATAATATATGAAAATAATACATTACAGCGTCTTACATTACTTTAAGGATAATTATATAATTAATTAATATGGTACGAAAATCACGTGAATTGTCACGTAAAAATCTCGTGATTTAAACTGTGATCAATCACACGATGCATAGCATGATATTTTTGAGCAAAAAGTCACGTGATAAATCACATGATTTTCTTTAAATTAACGTAAGAAAAATATTATATTGTAATAAGTATTACAATTATCAAAATTATAATAATAATTATCATGACTAAGATAAGTACGATTTTACTTGTAATTACAATTATTACCGTTCAAAGCCAGGATTATTAAGATACATGTACCTAATTAAGACTATAATCATTATTAAAATAATTATGTGATGATTATGATTATTCTGATTTTTCAATTATTGTGATGATAATAATATTTATAATAATAACAAAATAATAATAGTAATAATAACAATAATTATAATAATTTGTACAGTTACGACGGTGGTAACAAAAGTTTTAATGATGATAAACATGCTCATTCTTTTTATGATTGAAATGAGTATGATAATAATAATAACGATTCTTTATTGAAAATAACCACGTAATTTTACCACGTGGTAAACCACATAGTTTTACCACGTGGTTTACCCTGTAGTTTTTGTCTCAAAATGCCACATGGTTTTTAAAACCAGGTGTTTTTGTAATACCACGTGGTTTTTTACCAAAAAGCTTAATAGTTTTCACAAATATTACCTTTTTCTTCCTAGTTCTATTAAAAAACTTTTTTCTTGTCTTGTTATATACTATAGTAATATATACTTTCACAAAAAATTTTCTGAGCGATTTCTGTTTCTCTATTGAAAAAAATTACGTGGTTTCACCACGTAAAAAACCATGTAGTAAGCCACGTGGTCTTAAATCATAAATCACGTGGTTTTGTTTTAAATTAACACAGGGTTCTGAAAACCACGTGGTTTTACTAAACCTATGGGGTTTTTTAAAATTCATGTGGTATTTTTAGACAAAACCACGTGGCTTATGATATAAAACTACGTGGTTTACCACATGGTTTTTTACGTGGTATAACCACGTGTTTTTTTTTTTATAGAATCCTTAACTTAAGATTCGATTAAAGAGGCATCAAGGAATGCTATTAGTCTAGATAATGACCTTTATATTTTTTCTGTATACTAATTGACTAAATAACTTACTAACGTACTAGAAAGCTACGTATACTTTTTATTATAGACTCTGATTATAGCGCAAGGATACGTTCTTTTAATCTACGTAATAGAAATATCAAGCAATTGTTTACGAAATGTTTGAGTACAAACTCTTCACATTTTTTAATATCCGTCATTGTATGATCCACTGGAAGGTCTCTTTAGTTATACAACTTGATTTTATGGATCCTGTTCTCGCAATTTTATAATAGATGCTAAGGCATAAGAGTCTACACGACTATTGAGACATACTATTAACGTATGATTTATACTTTAATACGTATGTATAGTAAAGGATAGAAAGAATAGTATACAGTAAAAAATTCTGAAAGGCAAGAAACATCAAAAGTATTATTTATTACATAAAACATAATTATGTCTTATCAATTACATTTTACAACAACTATACCTTGGAGATCATGATAATTATTATTTTAACAGTAATAATAAACACTAATAAATAATAATAATGTCTCAAGTGAGAGAGTAAGCTTTTCAAGTAACGTATGCCCAGGAAAAAATAATTTATAAGAACTTATATAAGATCTTAAGTAAGATCTTATGTCGATTCTTAGATACAATTTTATATGAACTTTTTTTTGTTATTATTATAATAAAAAACAAATAAACACTTGGAAGAAACTAATGCCTTTTTACCAAAATCTTTAAAAGCAGAAGAAAAAGCCAGTTTATTAAAAGAATAACTGGCTTAGACTGCCAAAAAAAACAATATGATTTAGTACATTTAATTAGTTAAAGCACCCTCCACTGTCATATGATATAGAGGTAGAGATAAGTGATCCGTTGGGGGTGAGGCGGGAAAATGACATATACGAAAGTATTTAACATTTTCCATGATAAAACTCTATATGGAGAGCTCCTTTTGATGCATACGTCCAATAGGGGTAAGTGTACCTATCTCTGTGGCACGTACTAAAAATTCCAACTTAAATGCACCATAAAAAATGGTTTACTAAAATTTTTTGGAATATTTTTTTTTTAAATCTTACATAATCTCTTACGGAATATTTAAAAAAATTTTATGAAGCTAAAACTGCAGTAGAATATTTTTAAAACGAATAAAAACGGTATGCTGGTATTACCGTGGTTGTGTACCCATTACCGTGTACGTATTACCGTGGATGTCCCAATCACCGTGTCCGTATTACCGTGGGTGAAGAAAGTTGTATTTGCGGAATATAAAAAAAATGCAAATGTCACCTACATTTTCTACATGACTTATGTATTGTTTTAAAAAAATATTACTTTTTTTTGTACTTGCTTGTTCATTTAGTAGGAATCTTATACATTTTTTAGCACTTAGCAATAGATTTTCCAGAATAAATACTTTTCAAAGCTAATTTTAATGTCTCTGGAGAGTAACACTTTTTGTTTTTCATTATTTCGATCGATTTCTTGCCTTTCTTCCCTTTTTTAGTTTTTTTCATCTTGGTTACGTTAGATCGACGTGCTTACCTACTAATTAATTACGCGTTAACTGTCGTGCGTTCTGTAAGTATAGGGTTATGTTTACGTAAGCTCACCGCGGAAATACGTACACAATCAGTTAATGAGTGTGTTGTACCGAATACCGAGGAAAATAATTATTAACTCAAAATATACACAAATATTTCTGTTTGAATTGCATCTACATTAACGTCATTTTAGATTATTAAAATTGAAAAATTATTTTATATGAAACATTTCTTATTTTAAGCAAGTAATCATCAGTTTTTCAAAATCCACGGTAATAGGGCAGAGCACGGAGATAGGTACACTTACCCCTAGTTGCATTAGCCCACCACACTGAGAAAGAACTCGCGCGTCTGCTGCTTCACAAGTACAGCCGTTGCGCGAATTAACCAAGCAGCCCTTGACTATATCAGTGGCGCATCAACTGCACCACTTGGGCTGACTGAGCGTCCAGTGTGGATCGTCATTATGTACTGTACATAGTGCAGCTACAAAATGTGTCTATAGTCCGTCAGCCAGTCAAACATACGGTACAGCACTTGGTATATGGTACAGCAACCCGTATATAAATACTTACTCTTTTTATAACTATTTTGTGTAACTTATAGTGCTTCAGTATTTATTGCGGATGTACGATAAATGAAAGATGGACCACTTCTTTCAAAGATATACAGCATATTCCGATGACTTCAAAAAGTGGTGTAATGATAAATGACCTTTTTTTTAACTCACATAACCTTATTTTTATTAGACAGTACATTTATATTAATATAATGTAAGTGATATTCTTTTCTTGCCTTCATTTAAATAAAATAACGGAAATAAGTTTAATTTAAAAAAATTAACAACTTTCACCTATATTAACTATATTCATAAATCGTTTAGTATGTATTGCCAGGTTGACAGGGGAATTAAGATATAGTGAAGTTTGTTTAAACAGTATACTGGCTACAATAATAAGGAAAACATTTTATTTTTGTTATCAGTCACCGTATGCTGAAATATTTGTTTTTTCATTAAAAAAGTGGTAGTATTTGTAAACAATATTCTAATTCAAATTTTTGATTAAAATGAACAAGTTTTTTAAAATGGAAAATGAAACAAAGTGGCTTTCTAAGTCATAATGCATTTAAACTTATCGCATTTTAATCGACGAATAAATACAGATACGATTTTATTCTCATGCTTAACGTATTGTACACTGTATGATGCAGTACTTGCGCTAGCCTAACAGCTCAGCGCTCAAGCCAGGCTAGTGGTGCAGCTGACGCGCTAGTCTGGTGTCCCGTTCGTTCCAAACAAGCGGCAGCTCAACCGCGCCACCTTAAGGACAGATCACGCGCTAGGTTTCTCTCAGTGTATACACAGCAAGGTTGGGTATAAGAGGAAAAAAGGAAAGAATTTGAACACGTTTCGTCCTATGCATCAAAAGGAGCTCTGCATATAGAGTTTTATTATGGAAAACGTTAAATACTTTCGTATACGTCATTTTCCCGCCTCACCCCAAACAGATCACTTATCTCTACTTTTATATCATATGACAGTGGAGGGTGCTTTAACTAATTGAATATAGTAATATTTGAGTCTTGGATCAGAGTTAGACTCGCGACATAAAATAATGTTGCACAACATCCTGCACTGTTCGTCCAGCCCTTCTGCTCCATCATACATACGCCCGTGGTATGTGAATGCATATCATACGCAAAAATTTCATCCTGCGACACCAGCGTCTATCGTTAAGATCGTTGGCACAGCCACACTGATGAGTCCCGCCAACAATCTAGGACGAAACGTGTTCAAATCCTTTCCTTTTTTCCTCTTATACCCAACCTTGCTGTGTATACTGGGCCAATGCAACTATTGGACGTATGCATCAAAAAGAGCTCTGCATTTAGAGTTTTATCATGTAAAATGTTAAATACTTTCGTATAGTCATTTTCCCGCCTCACTACCAACAGATCACTTATCTCTACTCTTAAATAATATATAATTTAGTGATTGTAATAGTAATTGATTGCTACAATTCGTTCAATTATTCTTAATCTGTTCATATCTGTATATTTATCTTTTACAGCTTGAAGAACAAGAAGTGTTTTGTATAAATGATCATAATTTTGGAGATTATTATATTTAATACTAATCATTTATCAAAGATTAGAATAATATTGTCTTATATGATATATTGTTAACAAAATGTAGCTATTTAGCACAATTTCCGTACATTTCTTTGCTGTTTATGCTCGAAATTTATAGTATTATGATTATTTTTTAAAAAGTATTACTATATTTTTCTTGATGTGTACACCGTTAAAAATTTTTTGGCAAATCTTTATAAAATGTCATTAATTTGTCTTATTGTATGATTAAACTTTTTATTAATTCTGTAGATTAAGTATACCTATATATCGTAAGAGTTTATAAAATTTAATGAAATTATTAGTAAATTCAATAATTTTTTCAACAGCGTACCTTTAATTCGTATTGCAGTATAAGTATTTATATCAATAATATATGTTTCATTTGGTGCACCTTAATATTTTTGTTCTCCTGTAAGCACCACGTTTACAATACCTTTTCTAGATTATTTATTTATTTAATTATATACTCAAGGGACCGTAGGTGGGCCTAATTACAGATTAAATAACAAAAGCTTGTTGCCAAGCACAGCACGTACAACAGTGTCTACAATGAAGATGCATGCTTCAGTTAATTATAGGTCAACTATGTATATATAATATGTATAGTATAAATAAAGATGTATATATAATAGTCTGTAACAATCATAACGTAAGTAAATGTTTAAAAGTGTATAAATAATTTATAGTTAAAAGCTCTGTGAAAATAATAAAATCAGTTGACTATCAATTATATAATGTAGCTTTAGTCCTATTTTTTGGTTTATTTTGCTTTTCCTTCAAGATATGACGTGATTATTTTTAAACTAAGTTTTGAAAAATGTAAAAATTTTAAGCGATTCGTACATGAATGTTTCAAACATTTTTGACTGAAAATTTTCATTGTTTTACTATTGCATCTTATGACTTCGGCGTCTTAGTACACACATCTCCAATAGTTAATAATTAAGTATTAGCGTTGTTTGCATATGAGGCAAACTTTTTTTCAGAGTATGATATCCTACTTACAAAAATCACGCGAATTGTCATGTAAGAAATCACGTGATTTATACTGTGATTAATCACACAATGCATCACATGATATTTTCAAGCAAAATGTCACGGTACGCATCATGAAAAAGTCACGTGATAAAACACGTTATTTTCGTTAAATTAACGTAATAAAAAATATTATATTGTAATAAGTATCACAATTATTAAAGTTATGATAATGATGAAGATAGAGATGATTACACTAGTGGTTATAGGTTTTATAAGGATTGTTATGATAATAATGAAAATTAGGTGATGTTTATGATCGTCACGATTACAGTAACAAGTATGATAATTGGGATGACTATAATAACAATTAAGATGGTAGTGATTACGATCAGGATAAATTATTTAGGCTATTGATATGATTATGATAATAATTAAAAAAACAAATGCAATAACTGTCATATTAATAACGATAATAATTGTTGTGATAAAGATAATGTTAAGTATGACGATAATTACGCCCAATAAAAAAAACCATATGGATTGACATAGATTTTTAGTATCGGGCGATAATTATCATGGTGATTAGAACAATAATACTATTGATAATTTCTATAATTATAATTACAATCATCGCAATCATAAACATAATCATAGTTATGGTACGCCCACGCGTGTATGTGTATGCATTTCAGTCTTAATAAATATTGTATTAGACATAACATTTATTTTAATCATAAACACAATCATCATTATCATTGTGATTCGTTCACTTGCATTCATCTCATTCATTAGAATAACTATTATTACTATAAAAAAGTCATAGTAATCAGTATCTTCATAATTTTATAATTATCATAATCGTTATTATCATTATCATACTCATTTCAATCATAAAAAAAATCAGCATGTTCATCATCATCATAACTTTTGTTACCATCGTCATAACTGTAGAAATTATTATAATTATAATCATCATTACTGTTATTATTTTCTTATTATTATAAATATTATTATCATCACAATAATTAAAAAATCAGAATAATCATAATCATCATACAATTATTTTAATGCTGATTAAAGTCTCAATTACGTACATGTATCTTAATAACCCTGGTTTTGAACAGTAAAGATTGTAATTACAAGTAAAATCGTACTTATCTTAGTCATGGTTATCATTATCATAATTTTGATAATTGTAATACTTATTACAATATAATGATTTTCTTACCTTAATTTAAAGAAAATCACGTGGTTTATCACGTGACTTTTTGCTCGAAAATATCATGCTATGCATCGTGTGATTGATCACAGTTTAAATTACGAGATTTTGTACGTGACAATTCACGTGATTTTCGTACCATATTAAATAATTATATAATTAACCTTAAAATAATGTAAGACACTGTAATATAAGAGGTTCAAATATTATATATAAAACTTGATTAACTTAAACTATATATAACTTAAACTGAAGTGTATGATTATTTTGTACTTTTACATTTGTTATGACACAAAAAACCCAAAAAAGACACTCTGGAATATAGAAACATCATTCTTTAACATGTATTAACTAGATTTTTAAACCACACACAACATGTAATTCATAGTACATTATATAACAAGGGACAACTTCTCCGCTCCGGCTGTGAAGTTTCCCCCTGAGGCGAAGCCGAGGGGTAAACTGCCGAGACGCATTATTAAGTAACGTTCCGTGTAATGTATACTGTTTTTCCTGCAGCTTCGGCCAAAATTTTGTGGTTCATTAACAATCAGAAAATAATTAGCTTCAATAGTGGTAGGTTATGTTGAGGGCAAAAGTAATGAGTCTGTATCATCCAATAACATTTACGACCCAAGTGAAGCGAGGGTTGTTGGTTAGTGGATGTTAAAATTATTGTTTATTCTTATTTCCTTTTTACATTAGTTAAACTTTTTTTTATCAAAATATTTCCAGTTTAAGTACATTTCAATATAAAATCTTAGATTCAAATAAATTATAATAAACTATCTACGGTTTTGCTTGTTTGATATTTAATAAAATAGCTTTAATTTGCAAGTCTAACTCTTTCTTTGTATCATTCTAAGACTTTTTTCTTCTTGCATTTTTTTTTCCCATCACCTGTTTTTTGTAATATTTTGATTTCGATCTCCTTGATTTCTATATCTGTTTTTTTAACAACTAAATCATTCTTCTTTTCTTGCATCTTTTTTATTCAGCTTCCTTATCTTCCTTTTGTTTATAGATGTTATACCACGGATCAGATTTGCATGCAGCGACAAATTTTACTTTTCCTTCAATTTTTTCCTTTTTTTTTTTTGGCAAACACTTTTCAGGCAGTGTAAAAATGTTGTTAAGCATTTCCAAAGATTTATTGCTTTCGTGTATGTTGGATTATTTTGAAGTGTTTGAAACAAAGTAAGAGAAACAGAGAGAAAGATATTTTTTGAAATTCTTGTGTGATTATTCAAAATAATTTGTAGGGGTCTAAAATACCAAGTTAAGGTGCAATATTATATTGACGCCTCGCACGAAGATCAGTACAGTTCAGATTTTCCCGTTTAAAATAACATTGCAAAATCTAAACTGTTCTGATCTTCGTACGAGGCGTCGAAATGCAACTGTATCTCAGGAGAGTTTACATTTAAAGGCTCTGCTTATTTTTTTTTGTTTTTTTGGCACCCATGTTTGCCATTTTTGTATACTTAAAACTAAAATAAATAAGTAATACTTTATGTTGAATAGAGTTTTAAGGTTAAGTTTTATTTTTTCAAGTTATTGTGATTTAACATTACTTACCAATTAATTTAAGATAAGCAATGACAAATCTGATCTTATTAAACAAACAAATAGTACTTTCAACACTGCGAAATTGTTCAATACGTTATAATAACGACCAGTAAAGTGTGCTTCACGATGGGGACAAGATGTCTTGTTTACGCAGGTAATGAGGAACGCGTTATTTTGGCTGTTCCTTTTAATGTACATTTTGACCGACAATGAACATGGAACGGAACATGCGAAAATTAATAAAAATATTCAGTTTTTTATCAAACTATACATATAAATCGAAAGTATAGCTTCAATACATGCAAAAAAATGTAACTCCGAGCTCATATAATGCTTTATAATTATTACAACATGGGTAAAGAAATCCTCTCTCTTCATAGTAAGTGTCACTTATCCTCATAAATTTTAAATGCAGAAAGTGCACGTTCTTAAATTATTTTTTATTTACTTCTGATATCGGTGAATTCAGATAAAATTTTTAAAAAAGTTTTAAAGATATTTTAAGCTATTTATTGTAATTTTTGTAAACTTGTAAATAAGCAATAAAAATTTTGGTACAAAAAATAAGAAATCGTTCCGCCATAGGGACAATATTCCTTGATAGGGACATTTACCTTAATGTAGCGTATAGCATTTAAATCTTAAATCAATGGCATTTTTTAGTAAACGATAAACAAAAATAGGTTTTGTGATAAAAAATATTAAATTATCTTTAGTCACTGTCTAGGTGGTACGGGCAAGGCATTTTTGTATAGAATTTAATTTTTTTTTTTCACCGGGAAAAAATTTTGCCTGTGGTATATACAATTATTGGCTGACTTTTATTTCTTGAGAAAATAACAAGTGAAAAAGCTTACGAATTAGAATTAGAACCAGACATTAACGAAGGTGCATTTTTTGAACTACAATGTAAAAGAATTTCTGTTACTCAATCAAATTTAGGAATGAAGCCATAACAACTCGAAAAAGAGCTTAAGAAACACCTAATAATATATTATGAGACATGAATGATGGTAATAAGCTTTTTAGAGACTAACAAACATTTTTTGTGGTGATTTTCGATAAATTCTTTTTGTCATGAATAAGAGCTTAAGAAGCAAAATGTTATTGAATCAAATGAAATTTTGACATATAAAGCAATTATTTTAAATACAGAAATTAAATAATAATCTTTGTAAAAATAACGCTAAATTTTAATAATGACTTTGAAAAATACCTAACAGAAAGTTTTCTGTTATTCTTAAAAAATGGTAAGCAGATAATGTATTGATATACTTGGTGAAAAGTCGAATCATAATTATAAAAGTGTCATTTTAATAACACGTAATATAGTACCTCTTTCTTAATAATTATAGAATAATAAATTTTGTTAAAAAAGAAAATATCACAATGTTCAAAAACATGCAAACTTGTCAGATAGAGCCATGCAGTGGTTTCATAACTGGTACTAAATAGTTTGCGAAGTACACCATCAAAAAAAAATTTTTTAAAGGCAAAATGGGATTTAAATGCTACGGCGTGGTGCAAGGCAAGGGAGCATGTGATGAAGTAGGGAAAGCGATCAAAAGCTACGAAAAACTGCTTTGATTCAAAACTTCTGGAGGCTAGAAAGATTCAGAAGTTTGTTAAACAAAAATGAAAATTCTATTTATAATTTAAAAAAAAATCTTACACGATCAGAACTTCATAAGAATTTTGTGACGCGCAAAACGATCAAAAACATCAAAAAATTGCTTTAGTGCAAAGGTTTTCAGGTTAAGAAGATGAAGCAATATGTAAGACTAGCAGCCCCCCGTCTCGGCTTCGCCCGAGACTTACTAAATAAAACACCGTAGTGTATTGACAAGTAATGTAAAACATTTTAAGGTAAAACTTTTACATATATTCCTAATACATCTCAGAACAAAAATCTTCTTATTGAAAACATATTTTTTTGGAATCCATATAGTTTATTTGATCAAATAATAAGGTGTAAAAATTAAAAAAAATAATTATGCTGAAAAGTACCGTGCGTTTTTATGCCATAAAATAATCGGTGGCCATAAGGAGCGCTTGATTTACAGTTTCTCCCGTGTAATTCACAAAAACGGCTATTTTGTGAAGCTGTTTTGTAAGACTCTTTAGTTGTCGATTTTGAAGCTGCTGTTTCAATCTCGATAAATTTTCTGCGTCAGTTTCTTGATACCTTAGTAAAATTGTATTTATTAGATACAATTGAAGTTTTTCTTCCAATTCACACTCTTGCGACTTTTGGCATGCTTAAAATTTGTGTGACCCCTAAAGGCTGTTTTCTGTCAACTTTGTTAAGATCATATATATTTGTTGGCAGAGAAGTTCGACGTCCGATGGCCCTAAAAAAGACCGGTGAGCTTCTTAAGTTGACTCTTTCTTGACTGCAGTTAACAGCAATTGTGACTGCCTGGATATTCCAGTCAGGGTGATCGTCTCTGGCCTGCTGCTGAAAATCCAGACTGATTGGAAGAAAAATTACAAAGTCCGAAGCTTTGGGGCTAGTTGTAGTGCTCTTTCCCAACGTCTCCCGTTATAACGTCGAAGATGTTGGTGTCTAAAGCACCTTTTTTATTTGCAGATTAAGTTGTTTTGGTGATCTTAGATGAGGAGATTGGTTAGTAATACTTGTCCAGTGGAGGCTGTCCCGTTGGCTCAAGTTTTTTTTCATTCATAGCTGTTATAGGTTTGCCCAACGCAGACCTTGGAGAGGATTAGTGATTCCTGGTTGAATGCTTAGAGTCGAGAGGGTAGTATAGGGTCGTCGGTCACCGCGTTTTCCAGCCTTGCGGAGAACAACTTCGCAGGTGACGTCTGCTAGTGAATGGCTGACTTGGTTTAATAGTGCCCGTCTTTAGTTAATATAGTCTTTTAGTCGACGAATCGCTTTTGGAAATGGTAATAAAAATGTATTTGTTGGCAAGGTAGCTTACGCTTGGGTGGATCCTAAAAAGAACCGATGAAATTGATGGTGAAGTAGGGAACGTAAATACTTATAATGGCCCTAAAAAGGGCCAGTGGTGAAACTCCCAGGCTATTTTTTATTATTATTCCTGATGATGAAGAGCTAGCTACGGGTTGCTTGATTCTTACCCTGGTAGTCTCGATATACGGAGACTGTGATGGAGGGAGGGACGCCGCTGACCAAAGAGTATCTCGTCTTGGGTCGTTCCCCGGATAACCAACCGCTCATCGTTAGATGGGAACATGTGGGTAAGCACGTTGGGGACGCCACGACCAAGAAGGTAGCCGTTGTGGCTGCCCGTGCCCCTCAGAGCTGTTTTTCCTTGCTTACATTTGTAGCCACAAATTCTGTAACTGTACCAGGTAGGATGGTGGAACTACCACACAACTCTGATGAGTTGGAGCAGATTGTGCTCTGGCTAAATATGTCTCCTGGTATTGTGGCAGAGACGGCATCGGTTGGAATTGATTTTTTTTTAATTGATCGCACTCGTTGAGATTCAAGGTAAATGGACACCTAGGTCCCTTCCCCCTTAGAGAAGACTGTCGTTCGTAACCGGGATACCCAGCTGCAAGACTATCATCAGCATTCTCTACACAGCTCACTGAATTGCCGAAGCTTGACTACAGCCTTATGGAGACGCTCCAGCCTATTATAACCACACTTTTTTAATTATGTTGCAGGTAGCTTCGATTTTATGTCAACGCCACCTAGCGGATTTTACTGAACTAAAGTAAAAAGCTGGCGTATTTTTGAAAAACTTTGAGCTCATTTATTGCTATTGTTATTAAATTTTTTAAGATAAAAACTATACTAAAACCATCTAGAAAGTATCATGAATCAGTGTGCAAAATTTCAACAAAATCGGTTCAGTAGCTTTTGCGGTTAGCGATTACAACGGTTTTAGCGCTTTTGCTTTATATATTAGTATGATTTTAAAAAAGTATTAATTTGTATTTCAGTATAGAAAAAACACTTAAAAATAAGTTCTTCAGAGTTTCTTGACTTGCTAAATCTTAAAACCCTACGCTTAACTACTTAATTTTAAAGTTTTTTTGAGGTTAAAAAGAATACGTGATGTGCTTGATCAAATTAAAGTAAATATTTGTAGCCAATTGTGTAAAACACATATAATTAAGCTTTTACACGTATTTTTGGAAGTTTAAAATTATTTGGAACTATAGCCATATTGATTTGCCATTTTTATGTAAGAAAAAAGCTGGACAGAAAAAAAGCCTTGTAACTTAGCTACAGTTGTGTCCATTAAAAGTTTTTACGACTTATACAATTTTTAACAGACCTTTGTTCCGTTTAGCCAATGAAGTCCCATATGTATAATGATATGTGTGTATATGTGTGTGTGTGTACTTGTGTGCTTGTGTGTATGTATATATTAGTATGGGTCTGCTTCATGGCGCACTTTGTGTGCCAACCCCCAGATTAACTGGTTTTTCCATTTTTTTTCAGGCAACTTAAGAATATTAACATAAAAAATGTATATGTACGGTACGAGATAGGTCTTAATCATACATGAGTAGAGAACTCTTTTATAAGGCCTTCACAATCATCAAGTATCTGAGCTATCATTACAAAAATATTAATAAGACGTAAATGCATACGCAAAAAGTAAAGATTTATTCAGATGTTTATTATCTTAATTCTTTTATGTTTTAGCAAAAAATTTTTCTTGACGATTTAAAAAGTCTTTCAACTAATACCTCGTCAGACGACATTGTAATTAACTGGGACATGAAAAATACTATTTTTGGTAAGAAGGCGTCACACTTTGCTGTTAGTAGCTTATTTTACGTTTGTTTCTGTTGATCGTTATGGCGTGAAAAAATCACATTAAAAGGGATGCTCTTCAAACCATCATTGTTATCATTATCATAGTAAGTATCATTATTCGCATTACAATAATTATTAATATTCTCCTAATCATTACAATTACAAAATTAACATTACAATTATTATCTTCATTACAGCTTCTATTTCTTTTTTTTTACTGTAAGAATTATTTATGTTATTATTATTGCTCACACTATATTTAACATAGTAATTATTTTGTCTATTACTTTTGTTATTATTATTGTTATTTTTATGACTATTATTATTACTATCCTCACTGTGGTTGTGACATCCCATGTCACATACTTCATGTTTATCACTTCAAAGCACAAAGTTTTGTTCTAAAATCACAAAAAGCTAGTTCTCAGAGATCGTGTTCCATTACACAGTCTGTTTGATGTACTTAAATTTCTAAGTAGCATCCCCATAGCGTGTAGGGGGGCGAAAAAAAAAAATATAAATATGTTTATCCTTTGATGATATATAGTTATCTTGGTAAGGCATTTCACACAACCTTTAACAGCCCCCTTACATACCCCTATTCACCTCTCACCACCCCTTGACTGCCCCCTACACAACCAATTAAGAACCCATCATTTTCTCCCTTACTTTGACACATAGCCGTTTTCCAAAAACCCCACAGGCCCCCCAGCTCCCCACCCTCCAGATCCTCACCTCAGGGTCCAGTCCTGCACATCTGGTATATGGGTTTACTCGTTTTCTGTGTTTCTGCTAGTAGACAGACAGATTGACAGATGTCGAAAACGCATACCTATACTACTGTTATAGGTATTTACAACCTATCCGTCGCTTTGGTGGTGTTCCTTGTGATAATAAATAACTTTATGTAGCTACAACTAGATTTTTCGATTTGAACTTTGTTTCAATTTTGGGAAAAGTGGCACTTTAAAATATATAATAACAAGTTAAGTAGCCTTGAAGTACTATTTACAATAATCAACATAAATTTTATGTTTGGATGTTTCACATTACATTTTAAATGGCCAGTGATGTATTTATTCCATTAAAATAAACAAGAATTGGATTTAAGTTAAAGAAAAGAACAAAAATTCAGACACCAGAACCAGTCTGCTTCGATTTCTGTGAACTAGTGCCTTCCTTGTTAATGCTTAGTTGATAGTTGTGTCTGTTAATGCTTTTTATCAAAGTCCTCGACATTCACAGAATGTAGGGTAAATCTAATCCAAATTTCTTGGTGATTAGAATATAACATGAGCTCCTTTGAAGTCCATCGAAAAAAATCTATGTAGGTTTTTGGCAGTAAAAACTTCCCAATAATCATAGTATTTTAGTATAGTAAAGCTAGATAGAGTTATTCAAGATTTCTGGATAATCACAGGTGTAAATAAGATGTGAGGCCTACCATTTCACTTAAAAGGAAGTTATCGTTTTTATCATTTCAAATTTCAGTACACGTAAAAAATTCCTTTCTCCCTTTTATTTTAGCATTTAGTGTCATTTGGAAAAAATTCATTGACAGATAGTTGTTTGCTTATACTGGAGCAAGTGTAAGAGGCAAATGATAGTTCACTCTTAATGCAACAATTTTTGTATGGATATAGCTGCGTGCATAAGTATCTTGAAATGTCTCCAGAAAGCAGCCCTTATCATCGGGTTACATACTTCCATGGACTTTTTTTTTTTTTAAAGTAAGTTGTTTACTTTTAATAAATTAATTAATATAAGATAATATAATAAATTAATTGAAATATCCTCAACGTTACACTTTGAATTGAAATAAAAACATTTGTCATGTATTTTATTTAAACAGTCAACAAACATAAAGACACCAGCATAATTAATGCTCTGACCATCAATTGGTGAATGGATGAAAGTATCAGGGCGATTCCATATCCTTAAAATGTACGCTACAGTCACATGTACACGCATAAGTGTTAATCACAGGGCATTTAGTACTGATGTCTCATTTTGATGAGTGTATAAAACGGAAGGGTATGAGTTGCAATGATTCTCTTGGTTATCGAGCGAAGATGATCTTGCTTATTATAGCTAATGTGTTCATTAAAACCTACTAAAAGTTCTCAAGTTTTGCGAATCAAAATTGTTGTACTTTCGTAAACAAAATAGAAATCCAGACTTTTTTCTGTAAAATTATATTTATTTCGTATGATCTTCGTATGAAAAAAAATGTAATGAACACCTCATGTACTTATACTACTAGCAACTTATTCTAGGGCTTGTAAAATAAATAATTTTTCTTCGATAACAGGCTGTTCTTGTCTTGTCCCTTGAACAATTTAATTAATGGTGTAAATGTTACATTTTCAAAATTTAGTTTAGCGTAATATTTTGTCCACGATAGTGTTTCTGAAGTTATTTAACGTATAGACTGTGAAAACATTCTGTGTAGATTTACATGTTTATTTTAAGTTAATAAAAATTAAATACCTGTATACGTTCTTGCACGTGTAGAATAGCAAAACTGGATTGAAACTTTGACTGCTGCTCTATTCATGGTGTTTTATCGTTGTTACTAGCCCGTCTCTCCCCTCCCATTTACTATTTGGTAATCTTACAAATGAATAGTAATGTAAGATTGGTTTTGATGGATGAAAAGGTATAACATCTATCAATATGTTTGTTTTATTTTATAAAATTAGTTTCTTATTTATAGCGTTGATGTGTGCATCAGAGTTCTTGTGAATCGTATAATGACTTTTTAATTTAATACAGTAGTAATATCCCAATTTGGTTTGGTCAATATTGCATTTGGGACACATTTCTCTCATTGAATACAATTTTTTCAAGTATTCCTGTAAGTTACGAATTGAATTATAAATTCCAATCTATCACAACAATCAACACAAACATGTCCCTTGTGGACAATTAATTTTTGTAGATACTTACTTTTTTTTTATTACAGTGCCATTCTTTTGTGACAGAAAATCTATCCTTTGTAAATTTTTTAAATAATTTTGTGACATTATCTTGAGATTTAATTAAATCAACTATTTTGTCTTCTATTCTCTGATTTGTTGATTTATATTTTAGCACGCAAAATTAAAATATTTCTTTGTATTACGCTTTTTGTGAAAAATTGTTTTTAAAGACGTCGTCCCATAGAACGTTGAAAAAATGTGCATTATTTAATAACCTTAAGTCTACCTATAGGGCATTTCTTTATTCAACTGTATGATGTTTCATTGTTTTTAGGAAAAAGCAGTCGTAATGTATTTCCATTTATTATTGAATTTTTTTCAAGACCATCATACTAGGGTGTATATTGAGTAAAACTATCATCTGAGCTTTATCTATTAACGTAAACTTTTTTAGTAGAACTGTCGTAACTACTATTTGATGAATTGTTACAGCTTATGGACTTGTTAAAATTTTTATTAATAAGAGACATTTCTTTAATATTTGACAGGTCATATATATTGTTGTGTTCTTGTTGTATTTAAATGCTTGGACTCTTGCTGATTGTACAGAACTGCTCAATGACTCCTTCTCTTCCAACTGAATTTACATGCAACTGTTGAGTTATACCGTCACTTACTTGTGTTTTTTCATTCTCGTACACGAAATAAAAAATCAAGGTAATATTTAATCGTGAATCTGATTTTACTTTGACTGGTTTTTTTTCAAAATTATTTCTTTTGAGCCACTGTCGAGAAAGGGTGCGGTAGTATGGGATGTACTGTCTCAAGCTTTTGTGACCAATTGGTTCTTCAAATTTTATACAGCTTATGAATATAAATTCTTTGGTATTAACAGGAAAACTCACCGTTAATTTATCCAGTTTAAACCAGAGTCAGGTTTCAAAAAATTTTCAATTGATATAACAATACTAGATTTGATAGTTTGTATACTTGAATTTATAGAAAGAATGCTCACAGTGTTCACATTTAATGTTTAAAAAAACAGTAGGAATATCTATTTTGTTATAGAACTCACTTAAAGGATTCGACCAAAAATACTTTTAATGTTCAGATTTAAGTATGAGTATGAGTAAAGATGCACGTTTGGAGTAAAGTTTTGTCGAAATAAAGTTCTGTATACAATTTTGAAGAGTTAATAAATATAGTTGTTTCAATTTATCCAACGGCTCAGAGTAGTTCATAACAAAATGTTGAAATTTGGATACTGCAAAGCAACCTGTCGTTAAAATTTCAATGACACTATCAAAGCAGCTTAACGTTAAAATTATTGGCCTAGTTTTGTTCACTTTTACAGCTCTTGTTAAGTTGCAATTTTGAATCATTTTTCTTTTTCATGGTCTTTTTTTTGGCCGAACAAGTAAAGGTATTTGTTCACAAGGGTGTAAGAAAATTCCTCTTTTGCTTATTGAATAATAATCTTGTTTCTGCATAAGACTATTTTTTTAAATTTTACTGTTGTATTATGTCACTTTATTATTTGGTCTTTCGGATATAGGATCATCTGTAAGTTGGTCCATGACGGATGAGGATGACTCATCATGATTTATATCCAGACTTGTTTTGACTTTGACAGAATTTTTAGAGCCTACTTCACAACTCATAGCTACGTCTATACTGAGAGATTAGTGGAACGCCCTCTGTCCTTTAGGTGGCACGGCTGAGCTACCACGTACGTTGGGACAAGAGATGACCCAGAGTGGGACGCCAGGCGCTCCACTTTTGCAGCAGAAGCAATGTACCACAAGTATGGTGCTAATAACGTGCTATTGACGAGTACATTAGATTCACCCACAGAAGCTCGCGTGCCGAGCGTCGAGTATGATATATTATAATGTACACTCGACGCGCATATGTGTATGTAACGCGCATTTGCGCATACGTATATATGTATATAGATGTATATATGTATATTGTTGTATTCGTTTGTATCTATGCACGTTTATGAATCGTGTCGCTTTAAAACGATTAAAAATAATACGGTATGTTTTAAGGTTGATCAATTTATTTGAGGAGTAACATATTCTGTATTATTATTTGCCACTTATTATGTTATTGCAAATGACGCTGGTAACTTATACATTATTATGATTAACAATCTAGTCTTATATAAACTAAACATCATAAAAATTGAAAATTGAAACTTATTTTTTATAATAGTTTAGATAAAAATTCTTATTTTACAGTTAAAAGAGATCAATTTTTTTTATAAAATACAGTAATAAGGTTGATATGTACAAAAGTTTTAAGAAATATTATAAAAATTTTGAATTTTCGTTACTTTAGAAATTATTTTTTTGTAAATTGACACTCTTTTAACTTATTTTTTGCTTTTGTTTTCGATTTCTGAGACTAAAAAATTTATTACAGAAAATGTAAACTATTCAGGATCTTCATTAAAACGTAGTTATTAAAAATATCATAGTGCACAACACGTTACAATATACTAAGTACCATTTTTATTGATATACGTGACCGAGTAACGCACAGGTAACACCTATACAGTGAAGAGTATACATAGATATGTCCAGTACTGATATGCTATGTATCATATACATACATAATTATCTATAAGATATAAGTAACTTATCTAATCGATAGTATAAATAGCTTGTGTCGTGGACATATACTGTACCACGAAACAGAACAGACCATGCACTAGATACCAGGACAACTGCTGTACTGTATAGATAGTGCTGCTGCTGTACCACGGTGGTCCACCTAGCGTTCAAAGTGGCTCGCCAGCTGTCCCACTGCCTGGGTCGGTAGGCGTACGTTACATAAAGACTGTACCTGACCGTGCGAGGACACAGGGCGTTCTACTAATCTCTCAGTGTAACATTATTTCAACAAATTCAATGTTTTTTATTAAATATTTATCCACTTCAGTAGAAGTAGCTTAAAATGTTGAAAATTAATTTTTGTATTTTTTCAAAACTTTAGAAAGACTTTTGAGATTTAGATTCCAAATGATAGTGCAAATTATTTGTCCAAACAGTTAATTTGAACACAAAAGTCAAGAATAAATTAACAATACTATTCGTTATAGTAAATGTTAAAAAAAGTTAAGTCAGTGACTTCTAAGACTCTTTCGTATACATCATATTTATCATAATAGGCAGTGTATCATTATCGAGTTGATTGATGTAAAGCTTCCAGGAGTTGTAATCAATTTTAAAGTTTTTCATACTGACAAGTAACTCTTCTAAAGATTCTAGAGAAATTTCAGTAACAAACTTTGAAGACACGATAGTAATTATTTTTGTCAAAGTAATTTTAAAAGCTTTTAAATTTGTTTGTTTATTGAGTAAAAATTATAAGGATAAAAAAAATTATTAAAGATAATTCCATTAGTAACTTACAGGAATACTTGAAAAACTTGTATTGAACAAAAGAATTGTGTCCATAATGCAAAAACGATATTGACCAAACCAAATTAGGACATTATTACTGTATTAAATTAAAAACTCATTATACGATTCACATGAACTCTGATGCACACATCAACGCTATATCTAAAGAACTAATTTTATTAAATAAAATAAACATATTGATAGATGTTATACCTTTTCATCCATCAAAACCAATCTTACATTACTATTCATTTGTAAGATTACCGAATAGTAAATGGAAGGGAAGAGACGGGCTAGTAACAACGATAAAACACCATGAATAGAGCAGCAGTCAAAGTTTCAATCCAGTTTTGCTATTCTACACGTGCAAGAACGTATACAGGTATTTAATGTTTATTAACTTAAAATAAACATGTGAATCTTCACAGAATGTTTCCTCAGTCTATACGTTAAATAACTTCAGAAACACCATCGTAGACAAAATATTACGCTAAACTAAATTTTGAAAATGTAACATTTACACCATTAATTAAATTGCTCAAGGGACAAGACAAGAACAGCCTGTTATCGAAGAAAAATTATTTATTTTACAAGCCCTAGAATAAGTTGCTAGTAGTATAAGTACATTGAGTGTTTATCACATTTTTTTCATACGAAAATTATACGTAATAAATATAATTTTACAGAAAAAAGTCTTCATCCCTAACTGGTTCTGGTGTCTGAATTTTTGTTATTTTCTTCAACTTAAATCCAATTCTTGTTTATTTTAATGGAATAAATACACCACCGGCAATTTAAAATGTAATGTGAAACATCCGAACATAAAATTGATGTTGATCATTGTAAATAGTAAACAAAATTGAAATAAAGTTCAAATCGAAAAATCTAGTTGTAGCTACATAAAGTTATTTATTATCACAAGGAACACCACCAAAGCGACGGATAGGTTATAAATACCTATATTAATAGTATAGGAATGCGTTCTTGACATCTGCCAATTTGTCTGTCTACTAGCAGAAATACAGAAAACGACTAAATCTATATACCAGATGTACTGAACTGAACCATACTGATGGAACTAATCAATGAAACTAAACTGTATAGACGGTGCATGTGTAGCAGTGTAAATTATATTGTGTTATTTATTTTACAATTAATATTTTTTCAATTATTATTTAACACTAGTTAGATAGCAAGTAGATGAACTTCAAACATACGAATAATTATTAACTATTTAATTTATACAACGAAGAGTACGATTACGAACAAATTCATATCAATTGTATTTTAATTTATTCGTAAGTATACAGTGCTTGGTACGCTTAGTTCTTGTTTTATTAGCATTTATAAGAATTTTTGTGTAAGATGTTAGTTTTTATGTGTATGTATTATATTAAATCGTATAATTGTTAATAAAACCAAAACATACATAAATTTAAATAGCATGTATTTTGTTATTAAAAGAAACCATGGATGTTTTGCGTTAAGATGACTCATTTTATGAGTCAACTTACAAAGCTGTTTAAAATCACGAAGACTTCGGTCTGTTCCTATTCTGTTTTGAATGTATGTTAAAATTGGTTTAATAGATAAACACAATATACATTTGTAGGATGTACGGTTAAGTAATAAATTTTGTCTATGCATATAAAAATATTTAAATTATGTTGTTATTATTAGATACATGAAAACTTGAAATAAAAAATCATTTTCCAAACTTGATAAAGCCACGTACAATTGACCATAAGGAAACAAAGGTTTTTTCAAGAACCATCCCACATTATCAAAACTTTGACTTTGAGACTTGTTTACAGTTATAGCAAATTCTTTAACTAATGGAGATTGTTTTCTGTATAAAATGAAAGTTTATCATGAATTATTTTTGGTATTCATTAAAACTTTTGGAATAATAACTTTATTACCAAATTTTTCTTCCTTAACGATTTCACCTGCTACGTTATACTTCACCAATTTAGTAATTCACAATCGTGTGGCGTAACATGCGCCGTCTGATGTGCAAAGATTTCGAATGAACGCTACTGTTATACCTACTTTAAATTTATGTTTATGATGTGGCAAGCCTTTAATAATATAGTTTAATATTTCTACGGGAAAATTTATATAAATATCATCATATGATGTATTAACCTCTCTATAGGATTTATGATTAATTAATCATGCAACATGCTGTATTCGATATTTTGTATGCTGAATACAGCATGTCGATCCAATGATGTATCCTTTTTTTATTCCCAGTAGGAAATGTAGGATGAAGTATACACGATAGAAAAAAAAATTCTAAAAAAAATCAGAAAATCTTACTTTGCTTCACTATTACTTATATTGAACTTCTTATCAACCAAATAGTGAACTTTTTAGTCTCATCATCCATACTGATAGGTTAACGCAACAATTTTTTTCATGCATACATTATACTAGAAAGCAATGGAATTAATTTTTGTGCAATTACCAAGAAATTCTAAGGATTGAATGTTATCAAGGATTAATAGTTCACATAATACGTAGTGCCTCAAATAAATACCGAATATAACTGTTTGATTATTTCATGCAAAATATAAATTAATTTTAGACGGTATAACTGAACGCAACATTTTCGGAAAAGTTATTGCTTACGTTCAAACCGTTGAATTTTAAAAAAGAGGATACCTTATTCTCATATTATTGTAACATTGCAAATAACATTGCAAAATTAATTGTAAATTATTTATTACTGCAAAGATATAGAAATCTTTCATAAAATATCAGAGTATGTACATAGCCACTATTCCAGACTCATGGGAGTCACATGGCGAATGCAAGAGTTCCGTCGGTGTGAACGTAGTCATTCTATATTTGATTCATCAGTGTATATCGAAAATAAACGAAAAAAAGTTTTTTAAAAAAAGTATATGTTTAAAACAATTAAAAACTCTGAAACAACATAATCGGCTTCGTTTAAATTGAAAAAGTTTTTGGCGTGGTTTTTAATATCTGAAGGCATTTTTGGTAAGTTTATTTGTGAATCACTCCAACAAATTTTAATTGAAGACTTGCAAAACGATAAACAAATTAATGCTTTATTACATTTTAATGCAATCTTCAAATTTAAAGGGAATTCATGTTAAAATTATGGATGACCAGAACCAACTGAAACAGTAGGATCTAAAAATATTCAGGACAATATATATAACTGTTATTGATTTTGAAAAAAATTTTCAATATTTATTTACAAACCTAAATAGTAATTTAAAAAAATTTCTAATGGAAATGTTAACAATGATACAAAATTATATTTTATTTATGCTCTAGGAGGTTCTGGAAAAACATTTTTGTACAAAACATTAATTTTTTTTTGTTTGGACTAGAATTGCTACAATTTTATTACCTAAAAGAATGACGAGTCATACAACATTTTGATTAGTATTACATATAAATAACATTGCAAATTTTTTCTTAGTTGATTAAAATAAATTACGAGATGTAAATGTAATTATTGAGGACGAAGCTTTAATGATCCCTTAAAAGCTTTGGAATAGCAGGTAAGACTTTGAAAGATTTATATAATAATAAAATTTTATTTGGTGGAAAATTTTGTTTTTAGGACGCGATTTTACATAAAGTGATAAAGCCTGAGTGTGTTAGTTCTATAATAAGGAAAACTATGAGGTTATTTCTATAAGAACACTGTCAAATTATCGAATAAAAAAGTAATCTTTGGTGAACAGATTTAAAATCTTCATTATTATAAATAGACATTGAAAATAGAACATTACAGTTTTTCAAAATTCCACAGTGATAGACAACTGATTATGTTTCTAAAAAAATTTGTAGCGATGGTATAAGTAGCTGACTATAGAAAGTAACTCTAACAACTAATAACGAACCTTAGTACATTTTAAATAATAAAATTTAGAGTTTATTAGAGTTTTATTGAAGAAAAAGAATATACTTGATACATCATAGATTATGCAAAATATAAAGGTAGTGATTGCACTGATAAAAATATAAACATAAATTTTCCTATTGAAACTCTAAATAATAGATATAAAGAATAGCAGCCACAAGTCTTAAATTTTGAAGTAGAGCTATTGTTATGTTGATAAAAAACTTGAGTATATTTGATGGATTGTGCAATGGCACTAGACAACGTATGTATGACAAAATGGTTTCAGTATAATTCAGAAGAAGAAATAATAACTGGTAAAAAATCTGGTAATAGAGCTTTCATTCCAAGAATGACGGTTAATACCGGCAATAACTTATTTTTATCGTTGATTATATACAGAGAACAATTTTCAATAGTTATAGCTTTTTCCAAGACTGTTAACAAATTGGAAGATAAAAGTTTTGATAAATTAGGATTTCACTACAAAAGCCCTTTGTTTTCTCATGGTCAACTATAAGTATTGGTATCAAGGTGTAAAAGTCCTGAGAATATATTCATACAAAATAATTTGGAGAACCAAGAAAACATTGAAAACATTGTATGATAAGAAATTTTTTACCATAAACAATTTTATTATTTGTTTTGTAAAGCAAATTCCTAATTAGTATTTGTTTTTTTCTAAGAAACTATGTTTTTTAAGTATATCGAATGCATCTTGAAAATTAGAATCTTAACAAGTGAAAATATAAAAAAAAAGGAATACATGAGGGTACTGTATTTTCCAATTCTCAGAGTAATATAAAAAAGTGGTCACGTTACAAAACTTTTATACATATTATAACTTTGACATTTATCTTGAACATTTTGAATTTTGGTAAAGAATTAATTTTACGAAATTAAAGGACAGGACAGCCTCTAATTTCGTACTAGAAATTCTATAATAACAAAAATTATTTATTTTCAAACGCCGATTTCGTAATTATAGAAATTTTATACTTTTACGTTTTTGCCAAATACCATATCACTGCTATGTTATAAGGATGTTAAGTGTTGATTTATAAATATGTTAATTCATACGACTGTACAGATATGTCTATTTTTCTTTGACAACAAACCTTTATCATAAAATTTATATCTCTTAATACTTTGATTCCAAATATAAGTTGTTTTTATCATATCATAAGATATTGTGATACAAAACTATATGTTGTGTATATATTTAAAGTATATTGAATAATTAGAAGCATCACTAAGTAAAATAAGAAAACTAAGGAACAATTGATTATTTATCAAACAAGTCTATTATTTTGTAAATATTAATTCTTAACAATATATTGTAATTGAATTTTTAAGATGACTTAAGGGGCAGTTCCTAAGCACACGATCAGTAAGAGCTAATTTTACGAGTACGAATGAAAACTCGTAAAAATCAGGTGTTAGTTTGAGCAAAGTTTCGTTGGTCTTAACGCTAACCTCATCTGGCTTACTTTCTATACGGCGTTTGATAGATATGCTCAAGACCTTTCATTCAAGCCTTTGTAGACCTCAGTAGGGTTTATGCCGCAAAACTTATAGTAGCGTCGTTGTAAAAAATCTGTAGGTCACGTCTTTCTGCAGCTTTTTTGCATTTTATAGCAGACAGAAAATTTTTTTATAAATTTTTTGATGAAAGAGCTCAAGACTTTTCAAATCAACCATCTTAGACCCGTTTATTGTTTATACTGTAAGTTTCTTAGTCATTTGATTTTTTAAAATCTGCAAGTCACGGGTTTTTACCGCCATTTTAAATTTTATAGCAGACGAAACATTTTTTTAATACTTTTATTAATAAAAGAGCTGAAGACTTTTAGTTAAAGCCTTTTTAGACGAATATAGGGTTCATGCCGCAAGACTTATAGTGTAGTTTTATTAAAGAAAATCTGTAGGTCACGTGGTTCAGGCAGCCGTATTGGATTAGGAATGTTGACTCAATGTGTATGCCACTCGGCTTAAAAAACTAGATGCTCAGATCTTTTATTTGACTACCTAGAGAACCTTAATAAATCAAACCAATTTTAGAGAAGGGGGGTCATTCGTTTACAAAGAATACCTCATATATATATCTATATATTGTAAAGTATGCGTTTCAATCTCAAAGCCTCAAAGTCTCTTTTTTGTATGGTTTTTTCCTATTTCTTTTTTTTTTCCAGTTCTTAATTTTCTAAACACGCGAAAACTAAGACCATACATATTATTCAATAAATCCTAAAAATAAAACTAGATAATAAAGAACAATTGAGAGAAAAAGAATTGTGTGATGTCTGTATCTACCAATATAGCTAGAAAACGTGAAGGTAATCCTTAACTCAACACAAATTTACTCATTGGTTTTATGCAGCATATAATTAAGAATCTTAGAACACAGCAATCCATTTTTCTGACGTAGGATGGAGCTTGTTAAATGGTAGAGCTCAGTTATATGATTCTGCTACTATTTTTTTCTCGTAAATCGATGATTTTGGTTAAGGTCGGCTTTGTTCCTAAAGTTCGTGCGTATCGTTGTTTTTTGCACGTAATGACATGTCTCTGATATGTCATTTACTTAACTTGTTGTTGACATAAAGGGTGAGTTAATTTTTTGTTTATTTTGTGTTTTGCCCTCTTTTTAATTGGTTTGGCGTATCGCCTGTGATACTTGGGTTTATTATTCTGCAACGCTAGAACAGTGCTCATAGGACTCATGTACTTTTCGTAAACTTGAGATCATCTTTTTCGCCGATCTCAAATGGTATAACAATATCCTAGGGTACCAAATTAAAATAAATAGTAGAAGAAGTCCATTCTCTCTTTTATTCCTTCTTTATCCTACGGTAAAAGACACATAAGTCTTTTTGGATCAATGTTAAGTACATCATTGCTACTTTTTGGTGATTTGGGTACAGAATTTTTTATTGCTTGACAAATAGTGAATTTTATCTTAAAAATAGAAGATGTCTAAACTTTTTCTCCTACATTAAGTGTTTTATCAGGTTTTTCATTAAATAAATCATTATTGTGAATGGTGGTTAAAATTTAATGTGTATAACTATGTCAATCCGGAAGTATAAGCATATCCTTAATGTTTCCTTTATCCTAAAATTGTTCAATAACTTGATGTAAATCAGTGTTGACTTTAGTTTTTTTATCGTGAAACCTGCAAAAAAAATATTATTAAATAACTATTGATTTATGAGTCTATTTCCAACTTTTGTGGTATATGGTGTTTGCGTATTTAACTCCGTAATTTGATTATAGGTCTTGTTTCGAATGCTTATGCTGTAGGCATTTTTTGTTTGCCTTCAATTTAAAAATAAAGCTTACTTAATTCGTGTTCTTTTGGTTTTTGTTTCATAGTGACTTGGGGCTCTGTGTTTAGTAAACTAATGTTGCGTTTTGTAAATTCTTCTGGCACACTGCGTCTCATAGTCTTCTTGAAACTTCTTGCTTCACTAATGAGTATTGCTATTACAAAAATAATAAAAATAGCATCAATGGCATTCCGTATCAAAATGAAAAGAGAATATTGTTTCGTCTTTGACTTTCGGGTTCGTATTTTCTTCATTTAATTTATTATATTTTTTACATTTCATTCATCATTTTTCCATGCTTGTTCATTTAAGTTTTGTTCTCTGATGAGCTTTTTAGCATCATGGAAGTTATTAGTGTCTTTTAAGGTTAAGGTCAGATTCAAGTTTACTTCTTCTTTTATAGGAATACTGTACCTCAGTAATGGTCTTGTGTTCACTAGTAAAGGTTAGTTGGTAGATTTTTTCCGTACACCCAACATTTATTCCTAAAAGATCCATACCTTTAACTCTTTTTTGTCGATTTATGTTTATAGAGCAGATGATGCTCAATTTTTCTTCATGAGGTGTCGAGAACAACCATGCATCATCAGCTGGTAAGTTAATCATTGACTTTCTGTTTTTGGTGTGAATATTATTTCGAAGTATTCAATTACTTCTGTTCTGGATCAAGATAACATAAGAACTTTACATTCAAACATTAAATAAGGTTCTTTTATCAGTTCCATAGCTGAGCATGAATAAGCATAAACTGTTTCATCACATTGGTTAAATGTGACTTTGTTTAACCGTAAATACGAATTATGGTCTGCTGCTACTGCTAAGTAAGAATACGATGATTCTATGCAGGCAGATCAATTTTGTCTAGGTTGAGTTATTATGACTGAATGTAGTCTGTAAATATCATAAGGGGCTCGATCTACAAGCAGCAAATGTAATATTACCATGGTTCTATTTTTTTGATGTAGAGCATCTAATTTGCTTAAAGTGCTTATTTCACCAGCATAAAGATTCTCTATTGGTCCTACAAGCTCTAGATTCCCTGCTAGATTTCTTACACTTAGGACTGCAGTTCTTAATATATTTGGAATAAATAGCTTTGGATGTGCTTGACCTTTTTATAAATTATTCCAGATGTCAATGAGATCTTCAAGAGAACGAATAATGTAATTTAAGATAACCTTAGTTCTTTTAAAGAAAGCTGATAAATATATTAGATGGGTGTCGAGAAAAAAATCTTGTACTGAAGTCAATATATCAGCAAATTATCTTAGAATTTGCTCATGGCGTTTTATAGTATTATAGAGCTCTCTGAATGCAGCTGCAATAATATGGCTATTTTGTGGTATGTGTGGAATTTAATGTTCTTCCATTAATTGTTGGGCAAACTGTTGATGTTAGTGTCCATAACGTTAAAACTTTCTTTTATGACTTAGCTAAAAAGTTCTTTAGTAAAGCTTTCACTAATTTCAAAAGGTGTCAATCTTTTTGTTTGTATGCTGAGAGGTGAAACAATGTTGTCTCCCGCATAGGTTCCCACGGCAGCTATTATGTTTAACAGTGTTGCTTTGAGATTTTTTAATCGCATTATCTTTGTATTAAGAGGTATATTAATATAGTAAGTACAATGAGGACAATCAAAATGTACAATACAATATTCAAAGATCTCCTTTAGTCCTTATGTAGGTGTGTGTTTCAATGTAAGGTAATTTACATCCAGCCATATCACTATCTTCCAATCAGATCTTTCAATGTTTGTAAAACCGATTCGTTCGTTATATGTTCCAGGGTTTGTTTCAAGTGGTTCTATGCTATAGTTGCCATGGTTAGCATAGCTCAAATCTGCGCAATCTTAAAGCACTCTAGTCATTAAGATGGTTAAAGTATTTTGCATCGTTGTGTTCTTTTTTTGAAAGACATGTAGAATATATTTCTGAGAAGGAGAATATATTATGATTGGGGAACAAGTTCTAATTTACTCTTACGTTTTCGTAAGATTTTACAATTGGTATTTTTAAGTAACACACTATTTCTCTCTGAAACTATTTTAACCTTTGAAGGTTCATGATAGTAGCGATTAAGTTTATCGGAACGCACTTCTTTCTTTACCCAAATGTTATTTCCTGGTGTAACATTTAGAGGTATTAATTTTTTATTGTGTCTTATTTTTGCTTGTATTTTCGTTTTGATTTGGTAAATTTCTGCTGCAATTTTCATTCCTTAATGTCGCTTAATTAGATTCTTTAAATATAATAAATAGGTTCGTAAGCTTATATAAAGTAATTTGTTATAAAGCCAGCTAAGAAAGCATGCATTTACAATTGGTTTTTTCTTTTCGTTACAATTACTTAATTTATCAACAATATTAATGGAAACGATATCAAAATCTTTAAAATGGTATGTAAGAGTATAAGAATTTACTCTAATTTATCGACAGGCAAGTATCAAATGTGAGTAATTGAATTTATCGACATTTTCCATCCAATACGATATTGCTAAGGTAACTCGACTTTTTCAGTTAAAACTACCTCTGGTAAAAAATTTTTATATGCAAGAATTAAAAAAAAGTGCCACCTTGACCAGTACTTAAACCTGGAACTCTTTTCTTACCAGGAAAGTGCGTTAGCAATTTTACCATCTAACTGAAAAAGTCGAGTTGCCTTGGCAATATCGTATTGGATAGAAAATGTCGATAAGTTCAATTACTAGCATTTAATACTGACTCATCCACAAATGAGAAAAAATTCGTATATTCTTACAAATGATAGGGGCAAGGCGTTGGACTGAAAAACCGCCGAAAAAATATAAAATGTAGCAGTTGAGAAAAGGAGTCGCCGAGACCTCATGGCGAAATTGGTAACACACTTTCCCGGTAAGAAGAGAGTTCCATGTTCAAATCCTGGTCGAGGTGGCATTTTTTTTAATTACTGCGTATGACAATTTTCTACAAATGGTAGTTTTAACTGAAAAAGTAGAGTTGCCTTGGCAATATCGTATTGGATGGAAAAGGTCGATAAATATAATTACTCGCATTTAAAAGCTTTAATAGTTTTATCAGTCAGCACCAGGGGTTCTCGTGGTTTCATTCGCTCAATTGTTTTCTCTTTATTTTTGCTGCATTTATGAACATAATTATAAAAATTTAATTTTTTATTCCATGCCAATAAAGTTATTTTTCTAATTTTTTAATAAGTTTGGTTAATTCCCTTTTGTCCTTCCACAGGGCTGTCCTGTACTGTTTGTATTATTTCATTACGCTCTCGAATTTTCTTAAAATCAACTTTACCGTAACAGACAAAAATTTGTAAAGATGTTTTATCAAAAGTTGTTCAAAATATTCTTGTTGTCAATCCAGGTTCTAATTTTGCTTGTAAAATTTTTCCTTTTAGAATTACGGAAAGTTGTGAGATTTCATGTCAATAATATTTTTCTAAGTGATTCAACTACTTTCGCAAAACTTTCTGAAGTTACTTATTTGGTAGGTGAATCATGATTGAGAGTATATTATGTTCTTTATCAGGTATCATGAATATTTTGTCAACTTCTCGTTTCTTTTATTAAAAGTAATCAAAATCCAGTGAACCTAATAATCTTAATAGTCTTGAAATCGATGTGACTGGTTGACAATCTTAGCTAAGAAAACAAATGGAATTGTCTTTTTCATATTTAAGCCAACATTTAGTGGTAATAACATTGTTTATTACCTTAGCTCTATTTACGTTCTTGTAATTGTTAGTACTACTACTACTATTACTTAGACAAACGTACACCTTTTTGTACTGTTGTTTGTATCAATTAATTAGTTAGAAAGGGTATAAGTCCGATAGTAACATGAAATCAGGTGCAATACTTTGATTTAATGATTTTTTTTCATTGCAGTTTTTTCATTCTTTGTTGTTTTTGTTTGATTTATGCAGGGCTTTTTCTGTAATTTGTTCCAAGCTCGATGCTTTAGATCACCAGTTTCTTCCAGTAACAGACGTATTTATGTGCATTATTATACTGGAACTTAATGTTGTATTTCTCTAAATATGAGAGGTGGTTAATAATCTTTTGCTCGTCCTAATTTTTTTTTTAATTTTATACGTCAAATAGAACTCCTTATCAGTTGTACGTCTTGATATATCTGCAATTCTTTAATCCATTACAAAATCATTAAAATTAAAGGAGTACAGATATCCATTTCCGTTAGTATGTCTTCATTTTTTAGATCTGGCTTTCCTCCATCACAAAATCTAGTTACTAATAAAAATCCGTATCAGCTTGCTCGAGTTAATCATCATCATGAGATTCATCCAAATATTCTTAAAGACTTCGGTTATTAGTCATAAAACACTTAAATGCCACCAAATTTAAATAGTTTAAAAGTTAGTAACCCTCCTTTTTGAGAACATTGAGATAACTATAATTAGAGATGAAGATGTAAGACAATACAACACATCAGAATATTCCCGTATCTTAAGCAACGTAAAATACGTAAAATAATCACGTAGACTATATGTAATGTTAACTCAAGAAAATATTTTGAGGTTAAGTTCATAATCTTAAGTATCAGGATATATTTAGCTCACATATTTGACAAGGATGCGTAATAATGTAGATAAACTAGTGTTTTATTTATCAAAGTCTTAATTTTACGGAAAATTTTTTCTTCAAAACACACTCAATCAGAAAAATCAAAATTCTTAAAATTTTTCCAGCCTAAAAAGATTTTGTATAGCAAAGTCTATAGTTTTCCACTATTTTGCAGTTAATTATTTTTAGTTTAAAGAAAAAAAAACATCCTGACATCTTATTTCCTTATAAGGTTACTGATTTTTGAAAAAAAAAATCCAAAATCTGTTAATGCGCGTCATACAAAGGTGAGCCCCAGCGTTTCAATTGGAACCAAATGGTAAGTATTATGGCTCAGATGATAAATATTGCAACAAAGTCAAAAACGTCCACATCTGTACAGGTCAGGAACTTGGCGTAGCCAATGAGCGTACAAAGCAAAAGGTCAAAAGGTCGTCAGTTCCAGAAGGGAAAAATCGTTTCATTACACTCGTGGTCGATAATGGCACTGCCACAAACCTGATTAAATTAAACTACTTGCATTTATATTAACGCGTAGAGGCTAATAAAATTATTAATTTTACTGGAGTTACATCTCATCCAGTTTTAACTGAAGGATACAACTATACAAGGAACTGCTATACAAGGAAAATCTACAATTTTCCATGTGACCCCTAACGATTTCCCCATCAAAGTAGGCGATCTATTAGGTTGAAACTTTCGTAAAGAACTACGACCCACATTGTCGTTTAATCACGATGATAAAGTATTTGATTATGAAGTTATAAACCTCATTTCTTTTTCAAAAACACTTGAAGAAAAAGAGCAATTGCAAAGGGATTGAAAATAACAAAGCACTAAGCCTTTAGAAACAAGCATAGAAAACTCAAATTTTAACTACCACCTTTCATAAGACAAAAAAAACAGAGTGTTCTAGTGATAAGATTGACCAAGAAAAATTTAGTTACGAATAATTGTAGGCTCGTCAGAAAAGTTCAATATATCTAAATACGTTAAATTAGGAGGCATAGAAGCAAATATGTATTTTTGAGATAAATATTATTGATTGATTCTATCAGAGAGAGGTGACAGTTTAATATAACCTTCTAATAATAACACTGATAAAAGTGGCATACACAGTAAAAATTATGAAATAGATGACCAAGATACACTTCAACCTCATACCGCTAAAATGAGTAAAAATACTTTTAGTGTGAAACAACATTGCCTTAATGGAAAGGGAAAAACACTAATAAATGAACTTAATATACGATTAAGGCTTGAACATCTCAAATAGTAAAAATTAATGTACTTAATACCAATTTAACTGAAAAACACTAACCACGAGTCAACGTAGGACATGAGAATGTGTATCAAAAAAACGAGATAGTAAGAAATAAAAACGGTCAATGTAATATTATGACAATAAACACTTATAAGAATGATGTTACGATTAAAATAGCTCCGAGACAAATTTTACCCTTTTAATACGATGCACCTGACAAAAAAACTTAACGATGAGATTATTGAGCCTTTGTCATCAACGTATAATTCACCTCTCTAAGTTGTTTCAAAAAACTTGCTGCTATGGAAATTTTATAAGGAGGGTAGTGAGGAATTTTTAAAAACTTAATAAAAATAACATTGGTGATGAATATGCAATGCCTCATATGGCAAATATTATGAACTAGTTGGAAGAAGTAAAACTAATGTTCACCCACTGATTGGCCTCATCGTTGTCGCATATTCTGCAGCTGAGTAAGATAGCAAGCAATGGTTTGTATTGTCGCATACCTTTTTTTTTTGTATTATTGATGCCTCAAGGTTTTTAAAGTCTTGGCCCCTTACGATTATATGTGTGGTGACACGCAGATTTTGCAATACTGATCTCGTATATAAATCTTTTTGATCATCTCTGACTCATTTTTCTGCATTTCTTACATCTAAAATATTGTCTTTGAGTGAAATGTTTTTTTCATCAAACATAAACACTAAGATTTCCATGAGGATAGTAGTGTGAGTTCAAGAAAAGCTTCACATTGCTGATATGACAATGATCAAAAAAAGAGTGGCATAAAAGGCAAGCTCGGTTTTTCGCTTTTTATGAAATCCAGAAATAACAAAACGAGGCTTTTTTAACTGATTAAAAAATTTAACAGTCCTTACCTGCCAAGAAGTTTTTAGCAAAAGAGGATACTTATACAACTTCCAATTGTGGAAGCTCATAGAAATAGGCTTGTCTTTGGCAAAAACATCGACTAAACGAATTTTTCGTCTGTCTGATGCAGTTATGTGAGGCACAAGCCACTCAATCTGTTTTAGTGTGAGCTTATACTTTTCGAACGTTTAACTGTTAGCTACTTGTATGACGGCGCTAACTCCGGCGCTCTTAATCTTGTAAGGATTAATTTATGTTTTGCATTAATGGAACCAAAGCCTCAGCGAAACCAAGTATTATACTCAGAGGTATTGACACTTTAAAAAAAGAATGCTCTTTAATAATAGATTTTTTCACTTTAAAGTCAATCCAACAAACATTTCCAAGCATTAAGCTCTGATTGGAAGAGAAATATATCTATTATTTTATCAAAGTTGGTAATCCAACATTTTAACACTTGTTGATTTCTATATCTTTAAGTTCATATCGTATTTCCTTAAACAGATAGCATCATTCACTAGTTTCGTTCTCTTAAGAGAATCATTATATTCAGCTCTTATATGCAACGAAATACGTAGAGAACTTTAAAAGGGTAAGAGACATTAATCCCAATGTTAAACTAAGATGCGAATTTTATCACTGGTGTAAAATGCTGACGCAATGTGGGGTCGATGTGCATGAATTTTGTAGTGAGCAATTAACTCATGGAATATGACGCCTGACTGAATCCCAAGAATTTCTCTCATCACGACTTTTTCTTTTTCACAGGTAGCAAAAGAAAGAATAAGTTATTTGTACCCAAGAGCTCTTCTTACTTTCAGGCCCAACTTTTTAAAAAACTGCATGTTTTGACGAGTTAACGCTTTGGGTGATCATGGACGACTGATCCGTCTCATCTATTTTGGTTTATATTTATAGCTTTGTACAATTTTGTTGCCTCGCAGATAAGTAATCGTCCTAACCTTTGCTAATTTTCTTCTATAGCCTTGTCTAACTTTAGTATTGTTGTACACTATGCCCATTTTAGTTGAGTTGTTTTAAGTGTAGCCGTATATTTATGAGTTTTCCACGAAAATTAATCAAGTTACATTCCTGATCAACAATGCGCCCTTGAAGATGATCTATAGTGTAAACAGTAATGAGTAAATACATTTTTTGCGATCAAACTTCGACAATCTTGTATCCCGGTGGTACAGCAGAGAAAAATTCGTGGATGGTGTAAACTTTTCTTCCTTTTATATAGGCTTCACCAGCGAAATTACACTTAACTCCTAATATATTAAACTTGAGAATAGCAACCGGCAAATCTAAATTGTAAGTATCTCTAAGAATTTGTTCGGTAAAGTTAAAAAGACGGCCTACAGAATCTTTTGGTCTGAAGTCAATAGTATGACTACACGTTATCACACTGCGAGGAGTATTATTGTTTGGTTTGATGCTAATAGCTATATCGACAAATTGTAATACGTCGATCGAAAATGACTTAATATCTTTAATTTCGTAGCTTCTGGTTGGAAAAACAACTACTTGATTGCCTACGTAAAATTTATTATTACTTTTATCAATATTTATAACTAAATTAAGAATTAGGAGTTTTACTAGACCAATAACGTAGTTATGTCCTAGTGACAATTCGATAGCTGGAAATTATTGTACTTTTAGAATAGATGTTGTTCATGATAACCTCCATATCGATGATTCTTCCATGATGGTTTGTCGATAACTAACGTTACTTGGGTATTGTAATATATTTATATTGGCTGATAATGGAGTTCCTTAGAAAGAGAGTTTAAGCAAAGATGAGCATAGTTGTATGTTTTAAAATCTTGGAACCTTTTATAATTATATTTGACATGATTAACACGAAGATATAGAATTAAATTAATACGTGGCAGTAGGTTACCAAAACTGTCCAATTACGTCACGTTATTGCCTCGTTTCCTATGGGCAACCCAGAAAGTGCCAGGGCCCTTCTCATCATTAAGATTAACTATTGCTGATTCGAAAAAATTGTGGTGTTTTTCGTTGGTAAAAATATGGTATTTTTAAAATTTTTGCATACTTGATGAGATCATAGTCTGTGAGAGTTCAGTGAGGCAGTTTTACGTAAAAAAAACTTTTTTCCGTCTTTTAAACCTTTTTCAGGTCTTAGATGCAGACCTAAGCTATTATTATATGGTCTTAAAAATAGCCCCTTCCTAAGTAGAAGTGCTACCATTTATTTACTGTGCCTCTCACTCTCCTCTAGCTGTTTTCGAGCAACTTTAGCATCATTGATAGTCTTGACAACTTTAGTTACTCCATTTGTGAATGCACCTATAGCACTTAAGCTCGCGAATGCAGAGATAACGTATGGTAGAAATCCTCCAGTTTTTTGTGGGATGGACAATATTCGAGGCATTACAATATTTTTTGGCCCCCAGCTTTTTTCACAGCAATTTGCGCTTCCTTTGAAGCTGAACTCATAACATTTCGAACACTACCAAGAGGAACTATGGACTTTGAGGCACTTTGAATTAAACTGTTTAAAGTAGTCTTCTTTGATTTTCCTTTTTTTTTTTTTACTTACGTTACTAGAATTTAAACTAGGAAATGATCTCATGCCAAGTTTGGATATTAATTTCATGGCACTTGCAATGGTGGAAGCAGCAGATTTTTTATCCTTAACTAGCGTATGTGGCTTCGACTCTTTTTTACGCCTCTTCAACGAGAATCTTGGCAGCGGAGTTTCTTGCCGCGAAGTTATTTTGTTTCTGAGAATAGGCTATATCATGTCGTTTGCAACTGATCTAATCGATTAATACCTGGATCTTCACGAGTTAATCTCTTAGATAGTTTAGTGCCCAGCCCTCAATATTGACATACTAATACGTGCAGTTCTACGGACAGTTTATTAGCAGGTGGTTTATAAGTTCACAACCTGTGTGAAAATGAATATTATTACTTTCCAAGGGCTTAACGATAAATGAGCTCCAAAATATAAGTAGAGCAATATTTATAGTTTTATATTTTAGCATGCAGTCATCACGAGTTCTGAGAACATAATATTTTACTTCCTATCATAAAATTCAACAAACTGATAAGCAAGATTATGATATATGATAAATGAGCTTTAAAGATTAAAAGCATACTATTTACAGTATAATGCTTCAGTCTTATTCGAGTCAGCATATGGCAAACATGAGCTTCATAAAGCATAATACTAAACTTTTTACCGTAATCTGAAAAGAATAATAAAAAAGATTAGAAAATACAATGAGAGATGAGTTTTAAAGTATAAAGGCAAACCATTCACATTATCATATCTTGGTCTCAGTTGAGTTAGCATACCATAAATATGAGCTCCATAGAACAAAATTCACAACTTTGTGTTGTGAATTTCGATGAAATAGTTTAGTAAGACGTCACAAAATTGTTGACTGCTTCTATTTATGCCAGCCCTATACTCGATTTCCAAAGCATTCAGTCAGAGATGATTTAAACCTCTAAGTGATATTTAAAAAAGATGATATGAATTCACAACACATCTGTAATGATCATGTTAATACTGATATGACGTACAATGAAATAAAAAATTATGTGTAAGCTTTTAAAGTGTTGAAAAATATAAATTTGTCATGATAATTAAGAAAAGAGATGTCAATGATGGTAGATATAGGAGAGAATTTAATGTTTTTGCTATAAATATTACTCGTACTTAATAAGTGTGTATTAATCTCTTATTAAGCATCAAGCGTCCAACATAGACACTTTTCGTAAGAAAAAAGACGTTATTCACCAAGTTGAAGAAGCTAGAGAAGCTGTAAGACGTAAATATCGATTGTTATAGTCAGGAAGACAATATTCTGGAAACCAGATTGGAGAGACTTTTAAGCCCATTACCGATCCGCTTCATAAAATAATTAACAGGCCCAAAAAAAAAATGTGTCAGTATTTTTGACCAGACATACTTTTCCTAACGTATTTTTGGACGCTAAATCCAAATCTGCAAAAAAAAGCCTTTCGCAAGATATTTTGAGGTTAAAAAAATGAGGTTTTTTGAGGGTTTTTCGAAATTTCAAAATGAAGAGAGTAAAAATAAGATTACTTTGACTTCAGAATCAAATTCTAAAGGAAAAAATACATCAAAAATCATGTAATGGTTTTTTTTTCATCAAATTTTAATCCACTATCCTGCGTCGAAGCGACTAAAAAACCGCAAAAAGTCACAATTAGATTTAAATTTGTTTGAAATGACATTAAAATTTAGTTTTACGCGATTAAATGAGTTTACATGCATTGAAAATGTGATACTAGAAGTTTTTGTGGTCACTAATCACGAATTTTATGTCAGATCTTTTAAAAAACACTCCTAAAAGACGTTAAAAAGTGAAATATTAAATAAGCTTAGTAATTTTCTTTAAAATTGCTATTTTAAATACCGTTTTGAAGTTTTTTCACGACTTGGCTTATTAAAACAAGATTAACTTGGAAATTTTAGTATATATTGAGCTTAAATTAATTATTAATGACTCAAACAAACTCGTGGTAAGGTAATTTGGTTATTCTTAAGATATTGTCGTATTAAATTGATTTTTGCTTACGTACACGTTTTTTATTGAAGCTTTGATATAAAGGGTTTCTGTAACGTTTTTGTCCCATTCTTGGAGTGACATTTCTTTTCATCATCCAGCAGTAATCTGCCAACATATTTATTTCCTGCTTTCCTTGAAATCTGCGTTCAAATTCTTTTAAGTCTTGGTGAAACCTTTTACCTTGCTTTTCACTAAAGTCACAGTAATTTTTAGAAAATTTATCAATATGTGAATTAAGGAAATGAAGTTTTAAATTTATTAGGCCGCCTTATCTCTGGGAGTTACGTACTATTTTTTTTTTAAATAATATTTAAGTAATTCACGTCTTTTGTGTTACCAAAAAATTTTGTTGACAGCTGTTTAAAGCTTGAACATGACGCTTTCTCGACAATATTCATAGTTAATCCAAAGTTTCCATCTCTAAATAAAGTACGAATTTCAGGACCGTCAAATTCCATTCCTTCCTTTAATTTTGCATCTGATTTCTTATGAAATACTTTTTCTACGTATTTGAAAAATTGGTCATCTTTATCTAATGCCTTGACTAGTTGTTTCATCAAACCAAGTTTTATATGGAAAGGAGGTATCACAATTTTGGACGAATCCATGAGTGGTTCTTTAGGAATATTCTGTTTTCCGCATTTAAATAATTTTCTTGGTGGCCACATTTTTTTTCTATAGTGATTTGTTTTATCTCTACTATCAAAATACACATACAACATGGATACTTCGTGAAC